>NC_133161.1:73529015-73832045 GCF_040802235.1 Manis javanica
TTACAATATCAGTTAGAATTTTAAATTCTTAGAATACTTGGAGATTCCCAGGGAGAGCCAGACATGTGACCTGTGGTTTCTTACTTGTCCTACCAAGCTCTGAACCTGCATCACAAGGTGCTTGTGTCCCATCTTTACGTGCATGCATACTCCAATCCCCATTGGTGAGCTGTCTTTACAGCTGTCTCCTTGAACAAACATCTTCCTGGCTACTTTTCAGCTTTGCCAAGGTGGCTTAGTTTACCTTCTGGAGGATATAGCAGGTAAAAGGCCTGTATAATTCCTAGAATATGCTAAGGCTGTTTAGGTTGCTAATTCCAGGGTCCCAAGTACCCAGAGCCTTGGCCCTGTAGAGCCTTTATCTGGAGGGGAAAGTAAGAGCAGACTGTAATACCAGGCTCAGACCAGTGGCCTCCTGTCTACGTGCCACTGCTAAGAGTCCAACCCAGAAATTTATTGTTCATTTACTTTACTTCATGATTGCATTGTTTGAAGGTTAAATTTCTGCAGTTAGATGTAAAAGTGGGTTACCAAGGAAAATATGAGTGGTGCTAATATATGTTATAAATCATGGCATTTGAGGGAACTTTTGTCATGACAATAAATAGACTTCTGTGTTTTTGTTCAGTGAAGGTTCTGCCTAAACTTAAAATAGCAAAATTCAGTGTGATTTCCTGTTATCTGTACATCATTTGACATGTGTAGTTTTCACAAGATCCATGTTTTTATGCATGAGCATATATATCTTTTCTTGTACAAAATTTTTTTCTAATGGTTTAGACATTGATCTGTTGAGAAGATATCCTTTCTATGTAACACAAAAGTTAATTCCATAGAAGGGAATAAGTAACCAGAAGAATTTAATGACTCTCTCTTAAATTAGGTATTTGATTAATTTGTCTTCAAACTTAAACATATAATAAAGTAACTACAAATATTCAATTTTCCAAGTGCCAGTAATTCTAAAATAGAAAGGGTAACAATATCTACAACAGTCAGGATAACAATACTACTTCTGGGATTCTACCATGGAAAGAGGTCACATCCTTCCTATTTTAGCTTTGCTGGAATATTCTATCACCACTGTTGCCTAATCAGTCTGAGGCAAGTATTTGCCCAGATCAACTATAGATTATTGTATTCCATGCATCAAACTGCAAATTTATTACAAGTACATAGTCAAGGATTTAGTCTTCTTCACTCCTGATGTTTTATCAAACCACAGTTTAATATGCCCATTTGAAAGCATATCCCTTATTAAATAACAAGTATGCTTTATGCTTTATAAATGACAAAGACAAAATCAACTTCCCATCAGGTCAGCCAAAGGCTGTCTCTACTGCTGTGCTTAGTAAGAAGGCAGGTTCTCTAAGCACAGGCAGGTTGGTTTCACCTGCATGAATATGTAAGGAGATGTGTGCAATGAGACCATAAGGCATAGAGCTCTTTGTAAACATTACCTTGGGGCAGATAGTAGCCCATGTTTCCCATATCAGTTTTGCTGTGTATTTATGTTCACTCACTGCAAGTCATTGTAGCATCTACTCCAAGCATATGAGAATCAAAGCCAAAAAGCATACTGTTTGTTGCAATGGCCTTGGTTTTAATGAGCTAAATATAATTTGTGACAGCATCACAGAGATCACTTTAGAGCAGGAATGTGGTCTCAATGTCCTGGCCTTATCTCTGTGGTCAGAGGACTGAATGCAGGAGTTTCTTCATAATATACACCAATCAGTGCCTCAGGCCCCTCATGCACTGGAAGAGAGATATTCTCTATTTGGAAGGTAAAATCCCCACTGACTAGAAACCCTCAAAGAGTAAATTCTGCTGCCATCATCTACGTTGACAGTGCACTGACATTTATCTGTCCACTTTTCCATCATTGGAAGTAAAACAAATTACATGAAGTAATTTCAATTGTTTTATCAAACACATTTGCAGGATTTCATGACATTTAAATAATTACACACAGGCTATAGTAAGGGACTGCATCTGAAATGAGATTCAGTCTTACAGGAGTAGTGCAATTTTTTTTCTCTGAAGAATTTCTGTACTGAGAATGAAGATAAGTGTTCAGTCTTTTTGAATCTTGTTAAGTGCCATTACATTTCAGTAATAGGCCAAAAATCATGGATTATAGATTTTTGCATAGGGTCTACTATAATTTGAGTATAAACAGATCAAGTGATGGTCCCTCTGATTGCAAGCTCTTATTGTGGAATTTTTCTTTCATGTAAATGATTCAAGAAATAAGCATAGAAACTATACATCAGGGTTTTGGCTTATGAGGCCAGAAGTGGATCCATTTTCTGTGCAATACTAGTGTGGGATCGTCAGTCTTGAGTTTGGTTCCTCGTTGAGCTCCTTTCTTTCTGTTGAATCCAAGTTGAAATGGACATAGAAGGGGATCAAGTCAGTCGGAGGAGTTGTTTTGGAAAGGAATGGTAACAACAGCGATGTGAGACCATAAGCCGCCCCTGATCTTTTTGAGCATAAGCAGAAAGATTCTACATTATTTCTCCCACTCCAGGAAGTGAGAATCAGGTCCAGCTCACAAGAGCCCCACACCTCGGTCTACTGCGTGCACCAGAGAGCTGCTTGGTTGACTGCTTCCACTCTCTTCCATTAGTGATTGTTCCATAGGATGTTCTTTATCTAAATTTCAATTTTTTTTTTTTTACGGTGACATAAGCAAAGCAAATCTATAATTACCATCCATCTCCAGTGAAGCCAAGAAAACCATTTAGGCACCCTAGGCATTTGTGAAAATTTGTCTATGATATGATGGATTTTGTCCAACTGTACTTGAACAGTCTGAGAGAAATCAGACAAATTAAAGCAACCCATTTCTGGGATCTGTTCACATCCCATATGTTCTTTTAACCGTAGATAGTCTATAGTCATAAGATTTTGGAGTGCTACACCTTGCACACCTCCCAACTCCTAGTTGAGTTCCAACAGTACAGATCCGGTCAAATTCGTTGTCTCACTGTATGCACATGCCAGCCTAGACATCTCCCTCCTCATTCCTATGGCAAGTCCAGGAGATGGTGGGCTGGATGCAGCCACAACCGCAGCATCGTCTGGATCCCTGTGGAGGCTTTTTGATGATCATCCCCCGGCACAAGTCCTCCAGAGAGTGCTGATGCTGGAAGCTCCTCCTCATATCGTATCTTAGTTCATTTTCTGGGTAGCCAAGCTAGGCCTTGATCTTCTGTTAGTCCATTTTTGGATTCTGTAATTCCGCTGCTGTTTTGTTCCTTCAGTTTTTCCTTTGTTCCTATACTCCTCAGATGAGTGAAATCATTTGGTATTTCTCTTTCTCCGCTTGGCTTATTTCACTGAGCATAATACTCTCCAGCTCGATCCATGTTGCTGTAAATGGTTGGATTTTTCCACTTCTTATGGCTGAGTAGTATTCCATTGTGTATATGTACCACATTTATCCATTCATCTACCGATGGACATTTAGGTTGCTTCCAATTCTTGGCTTTTGTAAATAGTGCTGCGATAAACATAGGGGTGCATCTGTCTTTCTCAAACTTGATTGCTGCGTTCTTAGGATAAATTCCTAGGAGTGGAATTCCTGGGTCAAATGGTAGGTCTGTTTTGAGCATTTTGATGAACCTCCATACTGCTTTCCACAATGGTTGAACTAATTTACATTCCCACCAGCAGTGTAGGAGGGTTCCCCTTTCTCCACAGCCTCACCAACATTTGTTGTTGTTTGTCTTTTGGATGGCAGCTATCCTTACTGGTGTGAGGTGATACCTCATTGTAGTTTTAATTTGCATTTCTCTGATAATTAGTGATGTGGAGCATCTTTTCATGTGTCTGTTGGCCATCTGTATTTCTTTTTTAGAGAACTGTCTGTTCAGTTCCTCTGCCCATTTATTAATTGGGTTATTTGTTTTTTGTTTGTTGAGGTGTGTGAGCTCTTTATATATTCTGGATGTCAAGCCTTTATCGGATCTGTCATTTTCAAATATATTCTCCCATACTGTAGGGTTCCTTTTTGTTCTATTGATGGTGTCTTTCGCTGTACAGAAGCTTTTCAGCTTAATGTAGTCCCACTTGTTCATTTTTGCTGTTGTTTTCCTTGCCTGGGGAGATATGTTCAAGAAGAGGTCACTCATGTTTATGTCTAAGAGGTTTTTGCCTATGTTTTTTTCCAAGAGTTTAATGGTTTCATGACTTACATTCAGGTCTTTGATCCATTTTGAGTTTACCTTTGTATATGGGGTTAGACAATGGTCCAGTTTCATTCTCCTACATGTAGCTGTCCAGTTTTGCCAGCACCATCTGTTGAAGAGACTGTCATTTTGCCATTGTATGTCCATGGCTCCTTTATCAAATATTAATTGACCATATATGTTTGGGTTAATTTCTGGAGTCTCTAATCTGTTCCACTGGTCTGTGGCTCTGTTCTTGTGCCAGTACCAAATTGTCTTGATTACTATGGCTTTGTAGTAGAGCTTGAAGTTGGAGAGTGAGATCCCCCTACTTTATTCTTCGTTTTCAGGATTGCTTTGGCTATTCGGGGTCTTTGGTGTTTCCATATGAATTTTTGAATTATTTGTTCCAATTCGTTGAAGAATGTTGCTGGTAATTTGAGAGGGATTGCATCAAATCTGTATATTGCTTTGGGTAGGATGGCCATTTTGACGATATTAATTCTTCCTAGCCATGAGCATGGGATGAGTTTCCATTTATTAGTGTCCCCTTTAATTTCTCTTAAGAGTGACTTGTAGTTTTCAGAGTATAAGTCTTTCACTTCTTCGGTTAGGTTTATTCCTAGGTATTTTATTCTTTTTGATGCAATTGTGAATGGAATTGTTTTCCTGATTTCTCTTTCTATTGATTCATTGTTAGTATATACGAAAGCTACAGATTTCTGTGTGTTAGTTTTGTATCTTGAAACTTTGCTGTATTCCGATATCAGTTCTAGTAGTTTTGGAGTGGAGTCTTTAGGGTTTTTTATGTACAAAATCATGTCATCTGCAATACTGACAGTTTAACTTCTTCTTTACCACTCTGGATTCCTTGTATTTCTTTGTTTTGTCTGATTGCCGTGGCTAAGACCTCCAGTAATATGTTAAATAACAGTGGGGAGAGTGGGCATCCCTGTCTGGTTCCTGATCTCAGAGGAAATGCTTTCAGCTTCTCGCTGTTCAGTATAATGCTGGCTGTGGGTTTATCATATATGGCCTTTATTATGTTGAGATACCTGCCCTCTATTCCCATTTTGCTGAGAGTTTTTATCATGAATGGATGTTGAATTTTGTCTAATGCTTTTTCAACATCTATGGAGATGATCATGTGGTTTTTATCTTTCTTTTTGTTGATGTGGTGGATGATGTTGATGGATTTTCGAATGTTGTACCATCCTTGCATCCCTGGGATGAATCCCACTTGGTCATGATGTATGATCCTTTTGATATACTGTTAAATTCTGTTTGCTAATATTTTATTGAGTATTTTTGCATCTACATTCATCAGGGATATTGGTCTGTAATTTTCTTTTTTGGTGGGGTCTTTGCCTGGTTTTGGTATTAGGGTGATGTTGGCTTCATAGAATGAGTTTGGGAGTATTCCCTCTTCTTCTATTTTTTGGAACACTTTAAGGAGAATGGGTATTATGTCTTCTCTGTGTGTCTGATAAAATTCTGAGGTAAATCCGTCTGGCCCCGGGGTTTTGTTCTTGGGTAGTTTTTTGATTACCGTTTCAATTTCTTTGCTTGTAATTGGTTTGTTTAACTTTTGTGTTTCTTCCTTGGTCAGTCTTGGGAGGTTGTATTTTTCTAGGAAGTTGTCCATTTCTTCTAGGTTTTCCAGCTTGTTGGCATATAGGTTTTCATAGTAGTCTTTAATAATTCTTTGTATTTCTGTGGAGTCTGTCGTGATTTTTCCAGTCTCATTTCTGATTATGTTGATTTGTGTTGATTCTCTTTTTCTCTTAATAAGTTGGGCTAGAGGCTTATTTATTTTGTTTATATTCTCAAAGAACCAGCTCTTGGTTTTGTTGATTTTTGCTACTGTTTTATTCTTCTCAATTTTGTTTATTTCTTCTCTGATCTTTATTATGTCCCTCCTTCTGCTGACTTTAGGCCTCATTTGTTCTTCTTTTTCCAGTTTTGATAATTGTGATGTTTGACTATTCATTTGGGATTGTTCTTCCTTCTTCAAGTGTGCCTGGATTGCTATATACTTTCCTCTTAAGACTGCTTTCGCTGCGTCCCACAGAAGTTGGGGCTTAGTGTTGTTGTTGTCATTTGTTTCTCTATATTCCTTGATCTCTATTTTGATTTGTTCATTGATCCATTGATTATTTAGTAGCATGTTGTTAAGCCTCCATGTGTTTGTGAGCCTTTTTGTTTTCTTTGTAGAATTTATTTCTACTTTTATACCTTTGTGGTCTGAAAAATTGGTTGGTAGAATTTCAATATTTTGGAGTTTACTGAGGCTCTTTTTGTGAGCTAGTATGTGGTCTATTCTGGAGAATGTTCCATGTGCACTTGAGAAGAATGTATATCCTGTTGCTTTTGGATGTAGAGTTCTATAGATGTCTATTAGGTCCATCTGTTCTAGGGTGCTGTTCAGTGCCTCTGTGTCCTTACTTATTTTCTGCCTGGTGGATCTATCCTTTGGGGTGAGTGGTGTGTTGAAGTCTCCTAAAATGAATGCATTGCAGTCTATTTCCCTCTTTAGTTCTGTTAGTATTTGCTTCACATATGCTGGTGCTCCTGTATTGGGTGCATATATATTTAGAATGGTTATATCCTCTTGTTGGACTGAGCCCTTTATCATTATGTAGTGTCCTTCTTTATCTCTTGTTACTTTCTTTGTTTTGAAGTCTATTTTGTCTGATATTAGTACTGCAACCCCTGCTTTCTTCTCCTGTTGTTTGCCTGAAGTATGTTTTTCCATCCCTTGACTTTTAGTCTATGCTTATCTTTGGGTTTAAGGTGAGTTTCTTGTAAGCAGCATATAGATGGGTCTTGCTCTTTTATCCATTCTATTACTCTGTGTCTTTTGATTGGTGCATTAAGTCCATTTACATTTAGGGTGTCTATTGAGAAACATGTACTTATTGCCATTGCAGGCTTTAGATTCGTGGTTACCAAAGGTTCAAGGTTAGCTTCTTTAGTATCTTACTGCCTAATTTAGCTCGCTTATTGAGCTGTTATATACACTGTCTGGAGATTCTTTTCTTCTCTCCCTTCTTATTCCTCCTCCTCCATTCTTCATATGTTGTGTGTTTTGTTCTGTGCTCTTTTTAGGGGTGCTCCCGTTTAGAGCAGTCCCTGTAGGAAGCCCTGTAGAGGTGGTTTGTGGGAAGCAAATTCCCTCAGCTTTTGCTTGTCTGGGAATTGTTTAATCCCGCCATCATATTTAAATGATAGTCTTGCTGGATACAGTATCCTTGGTTCAAGGCCCGTCTGTTTCATTGCATTAAGTATATCATGCCATTCTCTTCTGGCCTGTAGGGTTTCTGTCGAGAAGTCTTATGTTAGCCTGATGGGTTTTCCTTTATAGGTGACCTTTTTCTCTCTAGCTGCCTTTAAAACTCTTTCCTTGTCCTTGATCCTTGCCATTTTAATTACTATGTGTCTTGGTGTTGTTCTCCTTGGATCCTTTCTGTTGGGGGTTCTGTGTAATTCCATGGTCTGTTCAATTATTTCCTTCCCCAGTTTGGGGAAGTTTTCAGCAATTATTTCTTCAAAGAGACTTTCTATCCCTTTTCCTCTTTCTTCTTCTTCTGGTATCCCTATAATACGAATATTATTCCTTTTGGCTTGGCCACATAGTTCTCTTAGTGTTGTTTCATTCCTGGAGATCCTTTTATCTCTCTCTATGTCAGCTTCTATACGTTCCTGTTCTCTGGCTTCTATTCCTTCAATGGCCTCTTGCATCTTATCCATTCTGCTTATAAATCCTTCCAGGGATTGTTCCCCTTCTGTGATCTCCTTCCTGACATCTGTGATCTCCCTCCAGACCTCATCCCACTGCTCTTGTATTTTTCTCTGCATCTCTGTCAGCATGTTCATGATTTTTATTTTGAATTCTTTTTCAGGAGGACTGGTTAGGTGTGTCTCCTTCTCAGGTGTTGTCTCTGTGATCTTTGTCTGACTGTAGTTTTGTCTTTTCATGGTGATAGAGATAGTGTGCAGAGCTGGTACAAGTGACCGCTGGGAGAGCTTCCCTTCTTGTTGGTTTGTGGCCTTCCTCACCTGGGAGAATAGCGACCTCCAGTGGCTTGTGCTGGGCAGCTGTGTGCAGACAGGGCTTTTGCTTCTTGCCCAGTTGCTATGGGGTTTATCTCCGCTGCTGTGGGCTTGGCCTGGCTGGGGCTGCCTCTCCAAAATGGTGGAGCCCCTTTGGAGGGGGAGCAGCTGGGAGGCTATTTATCTCCGTAAGGGGCCTCTGTGCTCCCTGCTGCCCAGAGGGTTAGAGTGCCCAGAGATCTCCAGATTCCCTGCCTCTAGTCTAAGTGACCTGTCCTGCCCCTTTAAGACTTCCAAAAAGCACCCCTTCGCAAGGCACTGGGTTCTCGCAGGTGTGGATGTGGTCTGTATGTTGTCCTGTGTCCTGTGGTCCTTATTTTAGGAAGATTTTTCTTTGTTATATTTTCATAGCTCTATGTGTTTTTGGGAGGAGATTTCCACTGCTCTACTCATGCCACCATCTTGGCTCCGCCATTCTAAATTTCAATTTTTATAATGACCTCCAAAGAGACTCTGGTAGAATCAACAGAGCCCTTAACTTCCAACAAATGGTTTTAGAATAACGATAAGAAAAAACGAAGTTATAATTTATATGTAAGAGTAGTGTTTAATTAAATATCCAGTTTATCTAAGCAATGGTGAGTTAAGAGGATCATGAAGAATAATTGGATAAAATCATTCATGAAAGGTTTCATCGTGGACTTTGGATTCAAGACAGGTCACATTCCAATTTTGCTCATTCATTAGATTTTATGTAAATTAAGAAAACTGTTGTCTTTGAACCTTGGTTCCCAAAGTAAAATGTCATCTATCAGAAATTTTTCTGAGGTTTGTGAAAAACATGCAAAACTATTAACACACTGTCCTTGCTGTAAGCACTTAATACATTGTCTTTATTGTTAAATGCTAAATGAAGAGAAGACATTATACAGATGAGAAAAATGCAAATACCATGTGCAACTCAAAGGAGACATGAGCATTTATAGTGAAAACCCCAGATAGCAATTATACTTGGGTTAAAGGGGAAAAGTCAAGAAGGCTAAGATTTGGTAGAGAGGTACTGTGAGGAAATAGGTAAGAGTGTCGGCTTGAAATCTAAACAACTTGTGTTCAAATACCAGTTCTACCATTTAACAGCTGTGTTTTATTAGATACATGACTTAAGTACTTTGTATTTCAGTTATTCATCTGCAGAATGGGAAAAATGACAATCACACTTGATAGGGTTGTTCTAAGGATGGAGTGAACGGATATTTGTAAATTTAAGTGCTAACACATGGCAGGCACTGAGTAAGCATGTTTTCATTATGTTGCTTTGACTCTGGGGTACTCTCTGATACCTTTCCTTTTTGCTGTCACAGTGATGGAAGATTGGTAATTTATTTTGTTAATAGTTGCAAGACAATTGATTTCTAGTTTGGATGTAAAAAGTCACAAGAGACCGTCAGTCTCAAATTAACAACCCAAACAAGCCAGATAAACTATAAAAATCATAGTTGGGAAAAGTCATCATAAAACTGAGTACATAAAGAAACCCAAACAAACAAAACAAAGCGTGAGGAGCTCTTTGTAGGAGAGACTTACCATTGTTCTCATCACTAAAGGAAATGTCCAGCACATATAGAAGAGAGAAAAACCATCCCAACTGCTAACACATTTAATAGCTGGGTATGGGCTATTGTAATAGATTAAACCTAGAGGGGGCCCTGGCCGTACAGTAAGTAGCCACTCACTACCAATTGGAAAATAACTTTAAAAAAATGTAGAATAACATAAAAAAATCAGATAAAAGATAAATTTAAGGAAACAGGCTGATATCCATGCTGAGAACTATAAAATTTTACTGAGAAAAATAAGACCTGAAAACAATGGAGAGGTATAGCATGTCTCTAGACTAGAAAATGAAATGTTAAAATGTCTATACTTCCTAAATTGATATATATATTCAATGCACTCTTTTTTTTAATTAAAGTATCATTGATATAAAATCTTATGATGGTTTCATATGAACAACATTGTGGTTTCGACATTCACCCCTGTTATCAAGTCCTCACCACCCCAAAATTGTAGTTAAGTTATTGTCTATCAACTTAAGATGCTACTTGTCTTCTCCATGCTGTACTGCCTTCCCCATGACCTACCTGTATTGTGATTGCAAATTATAGTGCCCCTTCATTCCCTTCTCCCTCCCTCCCTACCCACTCTCCCCAACCCCTTCCCTTTGGTAATTGCTAGTCCCTTATCAGAGTCTGTGACTCTGCTGCTGTTTTGTTCCTTCAGTTCTGTTTGTTTTTATACCCCACAAATGAGTGAAGTCTATTCAATGTAATCTTTATAGAAAAGTCAACAGGCTATTCCGAAGAAGTACACAAGGTGTTTTTAAATTATATATAAAAATGGAGAGAAAATAGTGTAGGTAAAAGGATCTTGAAGAAGAACAAAGTTTGAGAATTTAAACTACCTGGTTTCAAAATGTACTGTAATTATACAGTAACCAAGGCAGTGTGGTGTGAGCCTAAACATGGACAAATAAAATAATGAGACAGAATAGAGTCTAGACACAGCTTATACATATTTGGTCAGCTGATGTTTA
The DNA here is from genome assembly GCF_040802235.1 of Manis javanica. Lineage (NCBI taxonomy): Eukaryota > Metazoa > Chordata > Mammalia > Pholidota > Manidae > Manis > Manis javanica. The sequence goes on from NC_133161.1 coordinate 73,539,837, forward strand.
ACAGAGGTGCCAAAACTATCCTTTGGGAAAAGTCTTTTCAACAAATGCTGAACAACTTGGTATTGTTATGGAAAATACTATTACAGAAAATACTGTTATGGAAAATACTGGGAAACCTGGACTGGGTCACTGATGGAAGAACCAAGTGCCACTCAGAGGTCTTGGAGTGTTGAGGTTTATTTCACACCGGCGGGCTCAGAGGGGAGTAATCTCCCAAGGCCTGAGCCCTGAGCACAAGCAAGGGGAACAATTTATATTATTTTGATATGTGGCATTTCGGCATGCGCAGGGCAAAAGAGGAGCCTGGAGGAGGGGAGCAGGGAGCTGGGAGTGCTTTGCCAACTGGAGGAAAAAAGCAGTTTGCTGACCTTGACGGCCATGTTGAATATTTTCCTTATCAGTATATGTATGGAAGAAAATGTATCTTGACTGTGATCTCATGTCATACACAAAAATTAGTTGCAGATAGATCAGATCTATACATAAAACCAGATTTGAAGTTTTAGAAGAACAGAAATATTGTCAAGACCTCAGGTTAGGCAAAGATTGCAAATACAGGACACAAGAAAGCATAAACCATAAAAGATAAGGTGGTTATTGTATTTTGACAAAATTTTAAAACACTGCTTAGCAAAAGACTCCATTAAAAATGACTACATAAATCACAAAGTGGAAATTCCCCCTACCCAACAATAAAAACACAGTGAAATTGAAATATGTACAAGGGCTGAACAGAAATTTCACAACAGAAGTGCATTTAACAAGGTCATTGGTGATCAGGCTACGCAAACTAAAGAGGCTTCTTGGTGTTCTGTGTGTAAGTCTTTTGCACTAGAATACTATACCATTCAGAGATCAAAACTGTTTCAGACTATACTGTGATTTCACTTTTACCAATGATCTGATACCTTTTTCTCTGATGGTTTTCACTTTTTATTGAGATGTAACTGACATTCAAGAAAAAGCACAATAAATGTTTGGTTTGAAGAGCCTGGACAATTATATCAGCTGTGTAATGAATCATTGAAAATATTTATAGAACAAATGTTCCCTTGCACTGCTTCTCAGACAGTTCCCTCCACAACCCCCCAACTAATATGGGGTTTCTATCACTATATATTACTTTTCCCTGTATCTGGATTTTATATAATGAAATCCTACAGTCTCTACTGCTTCTTTAGCTTAATATAATGTTGATATTCATCCATGTTGTTCTATCAGCAGTTTTTCCTTTTGTCACTAAACAGTATTCAATTATGTAAACATTCTACAACTCATCTACTAATTTTGTAGCTAGACATTTGGGTTGCTTTCAGTATTTGACTATTATAAATACAGCTGCTATAAATATTCTCCTTTAAGTCATGGTAAATACCTATTAAGTCATACTCCTGAGTCATTGGGGAGATGTATGTTTAACTTTATAAGAAAGTGCCAGTTTTCCTAAGCAATTTTATTACTTAACCTCCCATCAACAGAGTATGAGAGTTCCTGTCACTCCATATCCTCACCAGGATTTGATGTTTTCAGTCTTTTTTTTAGCCTTTCCATTGTATGTTCAGTAGCATCTCGTTGTTTTAGTTTGCATAGCCTGATAATTAATGATATTGACCACTTTGTTAATGTACTTCTTTTATGAAGTATCTGCTCAAGTCTGTTGCACATTGCATTTCAGTTATTTGTGTTACTACAGTTGAGCAGTAGGAATTCTGCATATAAGTTCCTTGTCAGATGCCCCATAAATTTTATTTTACAATTTGTGGTTTATTTATTCATTTTTAATGGAGTCTTTTGGTGAACAGAGTTTTTTCCAAGAACACAAAATATTTTTTTAAAGAGCACAAAAATAATCTTTGCTCTATTTGTTTGTTAGCAGAATAGAATCATCCCCAGTACACAATCCTTTTGTCCTGAAATATGTCACATTTTTAAGTGCAGCCATCCTGAGCTGTCTCTAATCCCAAGTGTATTCTAATCTCTATTGCAGCTGATTTCATGTCTAAATTGACTAATATTTCTGCTCTCTTTGTTGTAAATAAAAAAAATGCTGCAACAACATTTTATGCCTCTTAGATTTTCATCAGAAAGCAATTCTTTGTAGTGCAACCTGTCATGTTTTTATTATTTTTCCAAATATGTGTTGAGGATATATGTGGGGGTGTACAGGAAGTAGAAAGTGAGTATACTGAACTTCAGTGAGGTTCGGTGAAGGACATTTTAGTCTCTGAATAAGGAAAAGCTCAACAGAAGGAACTTCCCTACTTAATGGAACATGATAAATTCTCTGAGTCTGTAAAGGTTATATAATGGGTTGACATAATTTTATGTACTCCCCAAACTTAGAAACAGTTTCCTGCTGCATTTTAAAGAGCTATAAGATGTACTACCTGCAATATACATGCCTCTTTAGTTGTCAGCCTATTTCAAGAGCATATAATTGTTCAAATGCTTTGGGTTAAGTTTTATTACTGTTGTGTTATAATTATGCCAAGTGCTGGAGTCAGGAGTGACAGCCATTGAGGCGCCTCAATAAGGTTTTTTATGTCACTGTCACTTCAGTTCAACCTTGAAGCTGATGAAAAGATATTCTCACTCTCCTAACTTAGCTGAAAAACATCTAAATATGTAATTTGTAGCACTATGCTTGTTTTAATCAGATCACCTTGGAATTCAAGTTACATACAGCTTTTAGCAAGATTTTCCTTGCTAGAACTTTCAAGATAAAAGCATAAGGGGTCTGATGCCAATGTTGGATTGAGCTCCTACATCAATCTAGGATGTACCAGTTAGATATTTTAGAGCTATTTTCATTCTGAGGGAGAATTCCTGATCTGGGAGAGTGTTCTGCCCTAGGACCACAGCACTAGAGGTCAAAAAACATACCAGATGACACTTTCTTCTTTAAATTTTTGTTCATTACATCCAAAAAGTAGGCCTCTTTTCCCTTCTTTGACCACAGCTTAGCTGTGGGTAGGTTAGGGAGGATAGAGGCATAAGTGACTTTTCCTCTGATTTATCTAATAGGTGCTGACTGGACTTCCACATACTGGATGGTAGGAAAAGTTATGTATGTGTGTATACTTTGTATGCACCTTATATATGCATATATGCTTAGTGCGCATACACACACACATATAGTTGATTAACTGAACAGGTAAGAATTATTCTTCAGCATTAATTGGCCAGCTTATAGAGCATCTTTTGGAGAACAAATTAGCAGGCTCAACCAAATTGGAAATGTATATAACCTTTGACCAAACAATTTCAACTCTAAAAATCTATCCTACAGAAATCTTTGGACATACTTAAAAACCTATGACCATTGCAACCTTTTTTGTAACATCAACAATTTGCAATCAAATGTCCATCTAGATTGTGGTACATTCTTTCTATCAAATATTATATGGTCACAAAAATAATGGTATAGATCTCTATGTTGAAGGATATCTTCAAAACATATTGATAAAAGGAATATGCAATTCATCAAGCAATATGTATAGTTTGACCCCACTTATGAAAAACAAAAAAGCAAGTAGCTACCCTTTATGTCTGTACAAAATATTGTGAAAGGAAGTTTAAAATATTATTTGAGAAGAGAGGAATTAGGCAAGGAGTGTTGAAAGGGAATAATTCTTTCTCTATACTTTTATGCTGAATTATAAGATTGTATATATGTATTACTTGTTTAACCAAACAGAAGGAAAAATGAGTTACTTGCAAGATTTCTTTCTGAGTAATTGTGATCTATTTAAGTAGTGAATACCCAAATTGGAACATGGTTAAAAATAATGAAAATTACATGCTAAAGTAGAAGGTACTGATAGAATAAAAAGGTTGCTATTTAAGCTTGTAGCTTTGCAATGTATATTAAAACATTTTTCATTGAAGTGCTATTTATTGTAGAGTTGAAAAATTTGATACTTGATTATTCTCAGAATAATCTATACCTGTATTTTATGAGTGAGCAATTGTTTATTTAGCCACCTGTAGTGGGCTCAATGGTGGCTCCCCAAAAGATATGTTTAAGTGCCCATCCATAGAACCTGTGATTATGATTTTATTTGGAAATAGTCTTTGAAGATGTAACTAGATAAGGATCTTCCTTGATTATCTAGGGGGGTCCTAAGTTCAGTGATGAGTATTCCTATGAGAGTTGGACAGGGGCAGATTTTATAGACAGAAGAGAAGACACAAACACAGAGAAGAAGGCCATGTGAAGTTGGAGACAGAGACTGGAGTGAGGCAGCCAAAAGCCAGCTAAGATATGAAGCCGCCAGAAGCTAGAAAATGTGAGGGAGGAATTCCCCTCGAGCCTTCAGGAGTACAGCTCTATGGACACCTTGATTCTATACTTTTGGCTTCTAGAGCTGTGAGAGAGTAAATTTCTATTATTTTAGCTACTGGGTTTATGATAATCTGTTACAGCAGCCACAGGAAACTATGGTGCCATACATCTCCTAAATAAAAATGTGATAGGTGTAACATGCAGAAGAGATCTGAGAACTTTAAAACTTAAATTATTTCAAATTTCCTCTTAAAAAAGAGTCGTAACATTGACTACCAGAGGAATGAACATGATTCTGTCTGTTTCCCCAGAACCACTGGCTGTTAGAAGACTCCTTGGGGACCATGTAGTCCAGTGGCCATACACTGAAGAGCCCGTAGGTGTCAGGAAGGAGTCCTAAATGTCGGCGCTGGGCTGGGTTAGGGTAGAAGTGAGTGGTGAATGGCAGAAAAGTGAAGCGTCTAGTCTACTCAAGGCACTACAAATCAAACAACTAAGAACCCTGGTGAAGGCAAAAGGAATATATCTTTGTCTGGCTGCCTGTGTGCCCATGAAAAACCTGGGGATCTGCTACCAAGGTGAAGAAGAGGAGACGGAGACTGGAGGACAGTGTCTGTCACCGCATCTAACCAGCCACTGAGCTGCGAGAGTCATCCTGGGTCCTCCCTGCTCGGGAGTGTGGTTCTGCCTCTGATTCTCTTTATCTCTGCTCAGTGGAGTGGTAAGAAACTAAGATGTATTGATTAACGAGTGTTGGACCCCATGCCAGGTTCTTTCAGATACGTAATTTCATGTAATTCTCACAACAGTCCTGTGAGGTTGGTAGGTTCCTCGAGGGTGGGTAACTTGTGTAAGGTCACTCAGCTAGTAAAGCAGAACCTGCAGGCCATGGAAATCATGCTGCTTCCTAGAGGTAAAACTGCATCCAAAGGATAGCACAGCAAGCTGTAAGACTTTAAGGGAAATATGAATATGTTTTGTTTCCAAAGATAGGTCAGTTATTTTTAATAGTCATATTGATTTTGAATGTGCTTGAATTACAAAAAATACTGTTTCTGTAGTGATACAATTACCTTAACTAATTTTTTCTATTACATATGATGTTGGTTTTTCTGTTATCTGTTTAGTTTTGTAAGAATTTCCTTTCTCTTAATAAATCCAAGACAACAGCCTACTCTAAATTTTTTTCTTTAATTATTCTCCATTTGCCAAAATTATCAAATAACTTTTGGAATGTGATCAGATTTCCTCTGCACTTGCTAAACAAAATAATTATTTTGTATATCTTTCTTTTCATTTAAACAATCCTACCTTTAGTAATTCTGTCTTTTGGATTTTACACATGCTTAAATAACAAAGTTTGGCTGTGCTAGGAGACTGTCATTTGTTTTCATTGACGCATGGGGAAAATGCACTTTAGGTGATATATTTTGTGAAAGAGTCTTGCCTGTAGTCATTATGACAAATGACATGGGAATTTTCTAGTGTTTTTTCCTTATTTAGTTAACCAGTAAGTATTTATTCATGATCTTTACATGCTCAGCATGTTACTTGTAGACCATTTTAGGTATTTTAAAAGAAATAAAGAAATATAAAATATGACTCCAGTCTTTAGAAGCTTGCAACTTAGCTATGAAAAGAAGACTAACAAATGAAGAATCAGAGATGCCAATGCCTAATTGAGCATTAAGAACTCCTAAAGAAGTTAGAGAAGATTTCACTGAGATTGTAGAATTTGAGCAAGACCTATAAAACTGGTAAAATGGAGGAGCTGAATAAGAATTTGTTGTTGTTGTTAAGAAAAAAGAATTAAAAAGGTAAATGTAGAAATTTGTCCATTTGGGGAGCAGTGAATGGATTAACCTCACTAAAGAGAATAAGGACAATAAGGAATAAGGGGAATAAGAAATTAGGCATGCTAACCAAATGGGAAAATAGTAAATGCTTTGAAAGTCTATCTACGGAGTGTAGATTTGAAAGTGATAGATGATAATGAATCCTCTTGTGCTGGAAAATGAAAAGATATGGGAATTTCTACAAGAGACTGATCATCAATACATGTGTCAGGTTAGAGTAGAAGCAGGGTCAATGTTAGGTAAGGAAATAGAGCAGCTAAAACATTGCTGTGTTAATCTAGGGAGGGCTTGGACTAGGGTAGTAGTAGTTGGAATGGACAGAATAAGGCAAGTTCTTCAAAGAGACTTTGAGGGAAGGAGCAATGAGCCTTAAAGAATGGCGATGCCTGTAGGTACCTTGAAAGGATGTAATATGATCACATAGGGAAGGAAATGAAGATTCACTAGTGTGGCCAGAGAAAAGATGAAAGTGGTAAGTGCATGACAGCCCCATCATACTAGAGCAAGGAAACCTGAGAGACGAGCTTAGAGAACACTCCACCCTGAGGAACCTAGAGGAGAACAGGAATGGGAAATTTATTTCTCATAAAATTTTATGAAGTTGCAAAATTTCATGAGTTTGTAACGTGGAACATTATAAGATATTGAAGAATATGTCTGAGTAAAAGCCAAGGTCATCAACTTAGCAAGAAGAGATCAGGGTAATCTTCAAGGAAATAGTCTATGGAATGGTACGCACTGAAGTAGATGGTAAAGAGAATAAGAAGAAGTTGTAGAAGTTAAAAAGAGGAAAGAAGTAGATCAAATATTTGAATGGGATGGTTGCAAATCCAGGGAGGAGCATCGGTGAGTAAGCAGACTAGATAGGCAGGAATAAAAGGATGTTAGCATGACTACTGCCTGAGGTAGCCCTCACTGATCTTCATTTCCTGCTCTTCACAGCCTTGCACACTTCCTTCTCACATGGAATGGTGCTGACTTGTGTAACAGTATAGTGTGCAAATAATGGTGTGTGACTTCTGTGCCTAAGTCATAAAAGACATGTGGCTCTGCCATGTTCTCTCATAGGTTGCTCCTGCTGGGGGAAGCCAACTGTCGTGTCACGATTAACACTTAAGCAGCTTGTCACGAGGAACTGCAGCTTCCTTCCAACAGTTGACACCAGGTTAGTGAACTATCTCAGAAACAGATCTCACAGGTCTAAGCAAGCCCTCAGATGTCTGCAGACCTGGCTGACATCCTGATGGCAGCCTCCTAAAAACCCTACATCAAAACCACCAGGTAAGACACATCTGAATTCCTGATCCACGGAAACTGATATAATCAATGTTTATCATTTTAAGATGCTAAGTTTTGGGATGATTTGTTATGTGATGCTGGATAGCTAATATAGATTTCTTTAGATATTTTCTTTTGTGTTTGTTCATCTTTCCTGTTTTGTTTTTCTTTTTGACTGGTAGAAAACTCAATATGTTTTTAAGGCCCTTATGGGTATTGGACTAGTTCAAGAGGATAGTATAAAAAAGAGAATTGCAGCACTAAGCTCTGAGCAGCTGGAAGATTCAGGGGCTAAAATAAAGCTGGGGAGATGATTTTTGAAAAGCATAAGTACCCCATTTTCAAAGTAATGGGAAGTTCAGAGTGGGAGTAGATTCCATTTCATCCTGAGACAGATACAAGAATGCCTGAAACAAGTCACATGAAGCCAGACCAATTTACTGGTTTCTTTATGTGTACATGACCCTAAGCATTCACATTTTTATCTGAATAGGCTAGTAGGTGATCTATTTACCCATACTTATACATTTTCTGTGGTGGTGCACTTTTTAAGATAGTGAAAACGTTAACGTCATTCCTCACAAAGGTCAGGAATCAGCTAAGTGATTAATTAAATGCATGTGTAACACTTCATAATGAAACAACTTTACTTCTGGCTATCTCCCTATTTTTTCTTCAGAGATTGCTTTTTTCTTTTTTTTTTTTTTTTACCCTTCTTTACTTATTATGACATCAGGGAGGTTTGTGCATGAACTCTATAGGTCTTCTTTACTATCCGAAGGTCAAATGGACTTTTGGACTTGTGGCTTTGTTCTAAAAGGTTTACTTGACTGTTAGTCTAATAAAGGGGTTTGAAGTGCAGTAGAGGTGCGATTGCCAGGATTTGGTTTGTGAACTGGTTTTGACCCTGTACAGGTTCTCAGATTCTGCTGTAAGCTCTTTGATATGTATCTTCAGGGAGGGAACATTCATTTTTTTTTATTGCATTAGTCAATATTGCTTGAATGTAATCCATTTGTGGGGCTCTACAAAGACCTCTAAAGACTGAAAAGATCAATGAGAAAGAATCTTCTTTCCTCCATTAGCTTGTAGTTGAATACCATGGCTATAAGCAAAAGTGGGCTGGGTGTCAGAGGAAAGATAGAGGAACAAGAGTGTGTGTATGCCCTGAATGTCTCATATGATTATTGCATATCTGAGTTCCAATAACCTTGCTCTTTGGGATGAGATGAAGAAATGAGAGTGTTTGTCAGCATTCTGACATATATTCACATGCAGCGCTTTGGCATATGAAATACGGTTACTGATGACCAAGATGGCCTTAACATTCCCCTCAGCTTGATTAAACTTTAGTTTTCTTCCTTATTATAGGCTCCTGATCTCCCTTTCCTTAGAGCATTTTCTTTAGAAACTCAAAATTATGCATTCTTTTTCTGTCCCTTTGAAATGTATGTTAATCTCCCAGCCTCTAGCCAATTTTACAATCTAGGAGATATTTTTCCTAAGGAATTGAGAACCATCTCTTTGAAATGTAAGCAACAAAAGAGCACCCCTACCTCCCAGTCTCTGGCAGAGAGTAGAAGACTAACTTTGGGTACCAAGTAGCAAACCCAGATGGCTTTTCACAGAGAAAAGCATGCGGGAACTCAGGAATAACCCCTGTTGCATTGACATACCCATTCCCTAAGTTCCTCCAGTGTCTTGCTAGCTCACTCAATTACTTAAAAATCCTGCATTTTGTTTCAGCAGAGTTGAGTTCAGTTTTTCTCTCCTATAGCAATAGCCTGAATAAGGTCTTCTTTGACTGCTTAGCTTTGGTGCAGATTTTGCTCTGGCACCGGAAATCCTGATGTCATTTGGCCTTGTACAACTTAATGAAGATAGAATTTAGAAAGGATCTCCTTAATCTAGCCTTTTTGATGTGATAAGAGACACAAATAAAATACCCAAATAAGGTATGGGGTAAGAATTTTCAGGGATCTGAAAACTGAATAGTGGACATTATTGCAAATTGATAAAAGACAGTTTATGCTTAGATGATGCTTGGACAACATGGTGGTTAGGGGTGTGGACCCCCTGTGCAATTGAAAATCTGCATATAACTTTTGATTCCCCCAAAACTTAACTACTAATAGCTACTAACAACTATTGTTGACTAGAAGCCTTACTGATGACATACAGTCAGTTAACATATATTTTGTATGTTACACATAGGCTATATATTATATACATTTTCCAGCATATTAATTGGAAACAACCCACATATAAATGGACTTGTGCAGTTAAATGGACTCCTGCTATTCCAGGGTGAATTGTAATAATTTTGTTGGGAAAAAAAAAAGCAATATTCACAGAAAGGTATATGATGAAGAATGAATGTGTCCCCTATTCCTCTTCCCTAGTCCCACTTCTCAGATATGGGTACTTTTAACTATTTGTTTTTAACTCTTGTTATTATGATAATGCAGTAATACACTTACATCAATGTTTCTTAATTTATCAACTGTTGGTATTATTTAACTATTTCCCGTAAAAGCTAAGGTAATTAATGCGTTTATATGCCTCCTTCTTCTCCCTGCTATACACACTCCTGGTTTTCTTATATGTTATTATAGAAAGAAGCTCTTTTCAGAGTTATTGTACTGAAACCTTTTGCACTTAATTTTTAAACCCCTTTTCTTGATCTAAGTCTCGATCTGACAAAGTAAAGATTAGTGGTTCTTAAACTTTAAAGCATTTGTCAAAATCACTTGGAGGGTTTGTTAAAACACAGGCTGTTAGGCCCCATGCCTAGATTGTGATTCAGCAGGTGTTGTTAAATTAAAATTTGTTAAGTAGAGCCCCCCCAGGGTGGGCTGTTGGGCTATCAGAGGTGAGACAACGCTCAACAAAAGACTACAAAGGAATTGAAATAGAGAAGTTTGTTACTTACAAGTCCTGGAAGAATACACGGTATGCCTGGAGCGACCACAAGGGGAGGTCGAGGCAGGGTGCTGGCAGAGAGAGCAGGCAGGACCCAGGCACATGCCCGTATTCGGGTCTGCAGTGGAGTGCTTTGGGAATCCTGGGCTGCTAGACTGGTCACTTCAAACTAAAAGCAGTAGGTTTTGGTAAGCTTCATGAGTATTTTTTATCTAAGGGGCACACAAGGGGAAGGCCCTGGGCAGCGGGGAGAATGCTTATCACAAGGGTGGTTGGGGAAGTCATATCAGGAATTTACCTTTATTGTGACCCTGTAGGCTGTTATTTAGGGCATCTCGTCGGAGAGGGACTAGTGTCGGTTCAAGGCCCCTGCAAGCCACCTAGCCCCACAAAATGGATGCCAGGCCACAGTACCATGGAATGGCTTACCTAAACAACAGCAGGTCTGGCGTCGGGCCTGAGAATGTGCATTTCTGGTAAGTTTCCAGGTGATGCTAATCGTCGTGCTTGTTTAGGGTCCACACTTGGAGAACTATTGCTTTAGGTAGTATTTATTGAGTCATCATTATAAAAGGTGAAGAAATTTGTGGATCTACCCTTCTCTTTCCTCTTCATTCTTCGAATTGCACATCAACTTCTGTCAGACCATTACTTTGACACTTGTTATTATAATTACACTTTCTTTTCTTTGCAGATAGCTGATTCAAAAATTTGAAAACCAATAAACAATATTTACAAAATAATAATTAGGTTAAATAGTGGTATTTGATACAGACAGAAGAAGCAGATATATAACAGGACCAAAATCATTAATGTTTTGAGCATCTCTTTGTCATTCATACCTTTTCATCTTCAACTATTGGCTCTGGCTTGGCCAATGGCATTTCTTTTCCTCCTCCATTTACTGCAGAGTGATTCAGGGTTGCCAGACTGGTTTAGGGGCCTTGTGATACAGAAACTGGAGGAAAGGAGAAGAGTCTTACAGTCGAGGGTGTGGGGAAGGCTGGGAAAGGGCTTGGGGGAAACTTTGGAGAGAAGGAACAAATAACTTAATATGTCAGGGAACTGGGTGGGAGAATTCACAGGGATTTGAGAAAGTGTTGTTGTCTCTATTGATCTTCTAAAGGGTACAAGAAATGCAAAGAAAGATTCTGACTGTGACATTTTTGGTACAGCTTTTTTTTCTTTCTTTTCTGTATGTCTCTTTTGTTGATGAAAAGGTCAAGTGATTTTTATCCTTTTATTTTTTCAAATCTTTAATAAACACAATTTACTGAAATTTAGCTTCTTTCTATATACACTACTCACAGGGAACTCTGAATTCCTTTTCTCATATTTTATTCTGAAACTCTTGAATGCATAGAGATGTAGATATTTTCTCTTAGAAATCACTTTTAGGAATGCATAAAACAGGAAATTGTAAGTGTAATAAGTTGGGTAGTTTAATAATTTTTCTTTAGGTCTCAGGGCCCTTGTATACACCTAAAAATTATTGAGAATCCCAAAGAACTTTTATGTGAGTTTTATCTATCAGCATTGTACTTTCCTAAAGGCAGCCATTGTATGTCAGAATGTAGTAAAATACTTTCATGTGTAATTCCCCCTATTTAAACAGAATATTTAAAAGATGTGTGCCAAAGAGTTAAGATAGCAATAATTTCTACTACTTTCAGGATATTTTTAAATTAAATTAGATTTCCTCCTTTATTTTTTTGGTACTTTCTCAGAGTATAGGGGTGAAAAATATGAGCACTGGTATTTCTTGGTACCATTTGATTCATGTGGATTTGCCAGCAGTGTTACCCATGATTGCTCTTGGACCATTAGTATACATTTCAATGTAGTGAAAGAAGGCAAATAAAAATTATGGAAGAAGGCAAATACAAATTTTTACATTAAAAATTGTGAAGATTATTTTTACCTTGCACACCCCTAAAAGGTCTCAGGGACCCCTTGAGAACTTCTGTGTTGAGGCATTCTCAAACTTTGCATTTAGAGTCTCATTCTTTTAGACTTGGGGTTTTTTATACCTGTCTTTTCCCAGAGAGAATTATACTTGCTTTCACCAATAGCATTAATAGCATAGCATTTGTTTAAAGGATGTGCCACTGCATATTTGGTAATTTTCCCCCATGCTTATGATATCCATCAGCATGTTTTGATATTGAAGTTTTCATGTGATTTTAAGAAAGTCTCAGCAGAAGGAATTCAGATAAGCAGGATGCATTTTCCTTATTCAGATAATTCCAGAGTTGTTTTTGTCTAGTTATGCCACTAGGAGGGAAAACTGAATTCATGCGTGTGCAAGCAATGTGGTATTAAATTGAATATGCTTTTTTACCTTTCAGGAGTATTTTATTGCTCTCCTCATACAGGTTTTTAATATTTCTAATCTTGCAAATATTTACCATCATGATGGGGTCCTCTATTTCATTATATCCTCTAGTTTATTTTGTGTTATGAGTTTATATATTCCTTCATAGATTTAATATCATATAGATATTAATGTTTTCTAAATTAATAAATTTAATGAAGTTTTAATCAAATTATCATTTAGTTTTTTCTCTCTTGGGATAAACATGCTGATTAGGTACTTCATTTGGCAAAACAAATAAGCAAGTACAACCATGGATTTCCTCATAAGAAGAGTAAGGTTATGTGGAATGAACTAGCTCTATCAGATATTAAAACATAAAAATTAAAACAGTGTATTATTAAAAGCTAAATAGACATTCAGACCAAGAGAAGATGATAAGAAAATGAAAAAATAGATCCTAATCCTCATGAAAATTTATTATAAAGTCAGCACATCAATTCAGTGAGTAGATGTATTAATTAATAAGTGATATTGGGATAACTGATTAAACATGGAGAAAAATGAAAAATTTCTTTCATTTTTATGCCATACTACAAGATAAATTTCAGTGGATCAGAAATGCAAATTTAAAAATGAAATGTACAAGTACTAGAAGGAAACCTGAGTATGTTGTTCTGTAACCTGGGAGTAGAGGAAACTTTAAGTGTGATTTGAAATAGAGAAGCAATACAGGAAAGACTGGTATATTTGACCACTTCAAAATAGCAGTAGACTCATGGTCACTGAGAAGTGACTAATGGTTACCATGGGGGAGGAGAATAAAGGGGAACAAGAATTCTCAATAATATAAGTTGGTCCCAGGGATAGCAGTACAGCATGGAGAATATAGCTAATGGTTCTATAACATCTTTCTATGTTGACAGATAGTAACTGTGCTAGGAGGGGTGAGGATTTAGTAATATGGGTAACTATTAAACTACTGCTGTATATTTGAAACCAATATAAAATTGCATATCAATGATACTTCAATAAGAAGAAAAAGAAAAAAAAATGAAAGGCAAAAAATTAAAAACAAAATAAAAGATAACTGATAAACTAGAAAAAATACTTGAAATTTCCCTCAGAAATAAAGAATTAATACGGTATGGAGGTTCTAAAAATAGAGAAGGGAAATTATTAAAGGAAAGAATGAGCAGTTCATAGAAATAGAAAGGCAGGCGACTCTTAAACATAGTAAATTTTTCAACTCTGTTCCCAGTAAGGGAAAGGCAAGTTGAAACTACAGTGAAATTCCATTTCTATCAGATTGGCAAAAATTCCAGTTTGACAACATTCTCTTTGATAAAGGTTGTGGGGTAACAGGTGCTCTTATATTTTGCAAGTGGAAATACCAACTGGTACAACTATTAGAATTGTAATGTCTAGTAAAATTATGTATGTCTTTAAGTTTTGATGTAGCAATTCTTCGGATTGGAATCTATCTCAAAGATACTCAGGCAAAAATGCAAAAAGATATTTGCATAGGACTATTCATTGTATAACTGTTTATTTTTCCAGTCCCCTGTGATGGATTTTTGGGTTTGAGACTATGTAAAAATCTATTACATTCATACAGTGGAGTTTTTTTCAGTTGTTAAAGAATGAGAAAATTCTCTATGTAATGTTATGGAGTAAAATAATAAGGTATAGACAATACATAGAGTATGTTATTGCTTATATCTGTCTATATGTTTAGATATATAAACATAAAAACATAACCGATATATAGAGAGGTATATATGTATATAAATGTATACATATGTATAAAATATAACTTTATTACATAAATTTTTATATTATATAAACAAGACATAATTTATATTATATAAAATATGTAAATACATATATGTGTATATGATGTGTATATCTTTGCTTATGTTAAAACAATACATGAATAATCAATAGTTTTAAAAGGTGAACAATATGTGGAGGGCACATAAATAGAAGCTAAACTGCTTTAAATATACTACATTTTATGTATTTGACTTTAAAACCATCTAAATGTGTTCGCATTCATTTTCTAAATGTGTGTAAAAATAAACAAAAAAAAGTATATAAAATCAAAAAAATAACTAACAGACCTTTGATTCCTTAAGATTGTGTAAATCATATAGAGAACTATTATAAGTGACTTTAAAGTTTAGTAAATTTACCATAGATCTTTAATAAATTATATTATAAGGAAAAAATATACTTAAAATTAAAAATTTTTTAAATTAATTGTACAAATCATTATAATATTGGGGTTAGTCTCTCAATAGTATAAAAGAACTAAGGAATATGTTAGTCATAAGGAACTAAAATTTTTCATAGTAAGGGAAAAGAGAAAATAATTTAAATTTGAATAGGGATTCTTCGTAGGAATTCACACTTCATGCTGCATTTTTCTTTTCTAAGAAATGCGTTTTTCCTTGTTTTGTCTACTGAAAGGCCTAGAAACTATAACAAACTCTATAGCAACAAACACCCACAGTACTCAGATTACCACCTCTAAACATCATTCCCTACCCTTTTAGGAACTGAAACTTCTTGGAGAAATGGCAGACTTGAATATAGAGCAAGAAAGCCATCAAAGAATTCTGTTTTCTTTTTTTTTTCTTTAAATTCTACTTAGGATATGTAAGATAAATTCTAACCAAAATAAGCAGGCGACGAGAGGCAACAACGGGCCAGGCAGTTAATATTTAAGTGCAATCCCGAGCGATGTTCATCAGCTTGGCTAGTCACAGGCTGGGGAAGTCGTGCCCAACAGGGCAGGAAGGGAGTTTTTAAGCGAACTGGGAAGGGAGGGGGAAGTGGGCTGTGCTAGGGGTATGTGGGAAAATTTTTATTGGCTCAGGGTTGGGTGATGGACAGCCAGAGGTCTTCTCCTTCAGGATGGAGGGGGTCTGCATCCGGTTTGTCCGCACATCACGGGACTAGAATCCAGGAAGAGCTGTTTGTTCCTTCTGCATAGGGCACTGACCTACTTGGTGCTGTCTCTGGCTGTCTGCACTGTCCTCGCCCTCCTCCCTCCAGTACCTCCAGCCTTACAGGATACATTGTGCTCCTTGGATATGTTGATTTATATTTTTCTGCCATTCCAGAAAATACTCAACCTTTAGCGTCTTCTTCATTCTTATCTTCTAGAATTCCAACAGATTTGATGTTCTCATTCTGTCCTCCATGTCTCTTAATCTCTTTCATATTTTTCATGTCTTTATCATATTTCATTCTGGATAAAGTACCTGTATTTTCTAGTTCACAGATTCCCTTTTCTACTGTATCTATCCTGCTGTTTTAAACATTCATTGCATTATTTATTTCCAAGTCATTTCTATAGCTTGAACTTTTTCAGTTTTGAGTTTTCATTTCTGACAGTTTATTAATATAAGCTTGTCTTTGTCATTTTCCCACTTTGTTCACAGAATCATTTCATGCATGAGTCTTTTGAATGGTGGGACTGACAATTCCATAGTCTTCAAGTCTTGTAGGTATTGATTTTTTATTTATCTGTTATTTCTTGTTTTTTGTTTTTTTCTGGATTTGACTTTCTTATATGTGCAGCCATCTTTGAAAAGTTATGCATGATTTTTATCTCTGAAAGTTGCTCTAGCCTACCCTAGAGGATCTTTGTGCTCCTTAAAGATTTTGGGTTCAGAGCAGTAGCCAAGACTTGGCTTCTCTCCCAAGAATTAATGCCCCCTAAACTGCATTGCTAAAACATCTCTTGGCCGCAGGACTTCCTCCCTGCTGCCGCCATCGTGGCCAGCCTGCTTTCTTATTCTCCCTTTCTACCTCTGAAGTACTGACTCCACTTTTTGCACAGTGTCCTCAGGGGCACAGTTGCTCCATTTGCCAGCTACCAAAGCCCCAGCTTTAGAGTGTTAGGACATCAGAGCTCTTCAGTTCCTGTTTCCTTACTTACATACACACTGTTGTTAGCCAATAGTCATTATTTTCTTCTGTAATTCCACAAAGTAGACACTATAATCATAATTATTATTTTACGTAGATATTGTCTTTTTAATATGTTATTTTTGCTCATTATTCTTGTATCTTATTAGATGTGACATATCTGAATCTGTCATGACTAAAAAGTGACTAATTTGAGGCATACAAAATATTTAAAAAGGTTTAGAAGACTCTGGGTCCTCATGCAGGTTATTGCTGCTTTAAACGTTCATGGAAATTTCCGTTTTGTATTTTAGTAAGTAAACAACAGCAAAACCTTCTTGCAGTGGGTCTGCAGGGGACAGAAAAACTGTGTGCTTCATGTAGAATTTTGTTCCATGCCAGGGGCCTCTCCCACAGACGTTTTGCAATGAGGAAATCATGGCCTATAGCTTGAGCCAGCAATTTACAGATTAGTGGACAAGAAGATTTATTGAACCAAACAGTGAAAAGGAAAAGCCATTTAATAATACGTAATGGAATAGTCAAACCAAAAAACTGTTGTCTCCCCTGGTTATACATAAATTGGTGCCTTATCATTTCTGTGCAGTAGTGCTGAACATTTTTAACTGGGAATTATGAGTAAAATCTCCGTAATACAGGCCTGAAAAAATATTGTTTTTGATCACATCTAATAAGCATTAAAAAAAGCCATTCCTCTGTTTTTTTGTTTGTTTGTTTGTTTTGTTTTTTCATTTTTATTCTGATTCTGTTAGAAACTCCCAGTCTGGTAACTCACTTTGCATATCAGGAGCAGATCCTAAGCAGCCTGGTGCAGGGGGCTGCCCCTCATATGAGGCATATTACTCTGTGTGGAGAAAATAAGAAATTGAAAATAAATACTTCAGCCTACACATTACCAGAGTTTGTTTTCTTTCAGAGAGACTGTGATTTTGGGGGTTCTTACTAAGGACTGTTGAGATTTGTTTGAGGGTGCTTTTGATTTGCTAGTCTCAATTGTACCCGAAAGGGGTAAATATTTTTCTATTGTTCACAGTTCCATTCTTCATTTCCTTCTCTTTTCTTACAGTCTCGTTTCAGAAATTGCTGTTGACAAGAAGTGATGTGTGTAGCATGAATCATCTGTCTGGGTCAGACTGCATGGGCATCAATAAGACTGTTGAGAATCAGCTTTTAACACTGCTTTATGATTGTGAAAAACTATAAATGGGAGACAGAATCCACAATTCTCATATCCTAGTTCTCTAGGTGTGAAAAAAAATACTATGTCTGGGACAACATCTCAAAAGGGGGTAGTGTTTGGGAGAGGAAATACTTTTCTTTTTGGTGGGCAAGTAGTTGTTAAAGCAATTTATTTAAATGTGAAAGTAAAGAAGCCCTATTTACACTTCAAGTTTATGGAGTAATTCATTCAAAAAAAAGCTATGGTAAAATAGAGAAGATAAAAAAGTGTTAAGAGGCAAAGGTATATGTAGAGTTTGAAGACTAAATAAATCCCCATTTTTGCCATCACTGAGGCGAATGGGATGTTATTACCACCACAGAAACCCCTGGAGGACACCCCTAACTTCCGTGCTCCTCTTGGCTTCCAAGAGGGCACCACTACTTTGAAATTCTGAATTCATTCTCACTTGTCCTTCTAATTTTATGAAAAACAAACTTACTATCCATTGACTAATACTTTGCTATCTCCTTTTTCCCTAAGCCCATTGAAACTGCCATTCTATTCTATGCTTCTATGAGTTTGACTACCTTAGACTTATCATATAAGTGATATTAAGCAGTATTTGTCCTTTTGTGTCTGGCTTATATTACTTAGCATCCATGTTGTCACAAATGGCAGGATTTCCTTCTTTCTTCTGGCTGAATAACATTCCATGGTATGTATATACCACATTTATGAAATCTGTTAATCTGCTGATAGATATTTAGGTTTCTCCCATGACTTGGCCATTGTGACTAGTGTTGCAGTGAACTTTGAGATCCTCATTTCAATTCTTTTGGATACATACCTAGCAGTGGGTTCCTGGATCATATGATAGTTCTATTTTTTAGTAGGCGGGAATATCTATACTATTTTCCATAGTGACTGTACCAGTTTACATTGCTATCAACAGTGTAAAAGGGTTCTCTTTTCTCCATAGCCTTTCCAACACACTTTTTTTTTGGATAATATACATCCTAACAGGTGTGAGATAATATCTCATTCTGATTTTGATTTACATTTCCCTGATATGTGATGTTGAGCACCATTTCACATGCCTGTTGGCCGTTTGCATGTTGTCTTTGTTGAAATGTCTGTTTAGTTCCTTTGCCAGTTTTTAGAATTGGTTGTTTTTCTGCTATTGAGTTGTACGAGGTCCCTATAGTTTGGATATTAACCCCTTATCAAATGTATGGCTTGCCAATATTTTCTCTTAATCTATAGGTTGCCTTTTCATTTTGTGTATTGTTTGCTTTGCCAGAAGCTTTTTATTGATGCAGTTCCACATGTCTGTTTTTGCTTTTGTTTCCTGTGCTGTTGGTGTCCTATCAAGTCATTGCTAAGGCCAGTATTAGGAAAATTTTGCCTAGGAGTTTTATGGTTTTAGATCTTATATTTAAATCCTTAATCCATTTTGTATAATTTTTGTATAATGTTGAGATAAGGGTCAAATTTGCTGTTTTGCATGTAGATATTCTGTTTTCCCAGATCCATATTGAAGGGATTATCCTTTCCGCATTGTGTATACATAGGGCCCTTGCAGAGGTCAATCGACTATGTATATGACCAGTTTTATTTCTGAGCTCTCTATTTTGTTCCATTGGCCTAAAAGTCTGTTTTTATGTCAGTACCATACTGCTTCGAATACTATAGTTTTGTAATAGATTTTGAAATGAGGTAATGTTATCCTTCCAGTTTTGTTCTTCTTGCTCAAAATTTCTTTGGCTATTCAAGATCTTTTGTGGTTCCATGTGAATCTTCTTCAGCTTTCTTGAAGTATAATTGCCAAAGTTGTGTATCTTTAAGGCATACAACTTGATATCTTGATATATATGTTATATGATGTATATTTATAAATTTATAAACATATACTTATGTATTTATAATATGTTTATTTTTTTAAAGAGACACAAAGTATATGTCACATCACCTCACAGAGTTACCATTTTAGTTCTCTCTCTCTGTTGTGGTGAGGCTTCTTAAGATTTACCCTCTTAGCAAATTTTAAGTTTGTAATACAGTATTGTTATCATACTGGTACATTAGTTCTCCCAATATTCTTCATCTTGCATTACTGAAACTTCATATTCTTTGACCAATTCTCCCCATTTCCTTGCCCCTCCCCTAGTTCCTTACATATTTTGAATATTAACCACTTATTGGATGTATGGTTTTCAAATATTTTCTCCCATTCCATGGGTTTCTATTTTATTTTGTTGTCTGTTCCTTTGCTTTGCAGAAGGTTTATTGTTTGATGGAGTCCTACCTGTTAAATTTGCCTTTTTGTCTGTACTTTTGGTTTCATATTTAAAAAATCATTGCCAAGACCAATGTTGAAAAGTTTGCCCCCTATTTATGATTTCAGGTCTAACCTTTAAATCTTTAATCCATTTTTTGAAGTGTATTTGTGTTTTGTCCCCATCTTTATTGATATACTGTTGACATAAAACATTGTGTAAGTTTAAGGTATACAGTGTGTTGAGTTGATACTGTTAAATATTGCAAAATGATTACCCCCATAGAATTAGCTAATACCTCCTTCATGTCACATAATTACCATTTCCTTTTTGTGGTGAGAACATTTGCAGTCTGCTCTCTCAGCAACTTTCAAGTACATAATACAGTATTATTAACTATGATCACCAGGCTGTGCATGATGTCTGTGGTGAGTTTCTCTGTTTTTACCTGACAGGATCACTCATATTCCCAGGTGATTTCCCATGTCCCAAGGGGATCTCTCTTAGAACTGCTTGCCAGGTTGGGATAGGGGTTATGCAGATAAAGTGAAGCCTTTTTCTTAAACTTCTTCTTTTTCTTAGATTTCAGGGCATTTTTTCCTCATTTCTATGCTCTGCTAATAGTGTAACCTCTCTTCCTGGATCCTGGAGCTTTCAGAAAGGAATTTTCATCTGTGGATAAACTATTAAATCAGCGTTTCCATGAGGAGAAGAAGACTGGGACTTCCTTTTCCACCATTCTGCTGATACCACTGTCCTGTTTAATATTAATCACAATTATAATACCTAACATTTGTTGACTCTTTACTGTGTGCAGATACAATGCATTACTTAATATAATCTTTGCAGCAAGCATATACTATTTTTGTCCCATTTAGCAGGGATAACTTGAGACTCAAGGTCATGTAGTCTTAGGCAGTAGAATGTAATTCTGACCCACACAGGACTTCAAAGCCAATAGTAGAAACCTGTCTATCAATTCTACCACTTCTGCAGTATCTCCAAAACACTAAGTGGCTAAGTGGAGGTGTACATTGCTTCTGGGTAGGGAAATAGTTCAAATATCTTGGAAAGCCAACTGATTATATCTCCAATCTTCATTGTTAGAACACACGTGCTTCCAAATGATTGCTTATTTATTAATAAAAGTAAGTTTTCTTTGCTGGCTTTATATATATTTAAAGAAATTGCAGTACTATTAAAAATGTAATTGGTGTTTCCCTCAAATGTTTTCGGAGGTCACAGAGTGTCAGGAAAGGGATTCAGAAATACTTTGATTCTGGCATTGAGAGCTTCTGGTTGTAAACTGCTTAATAGAACTGTTGATTAGTATATATTTTCATACTTTGAGGGAAGCTTCATATTCTAAAACAACTGAGATTACTATACAATGATTTCATTCTTTATTAATTCCATTAAGTAAAATTCTTTTATTTTAGATCACTATCTTTATAGACTATGAAGAGAGATTAAATGTTGAATGGAAACTTCCTATATGATGTGAGATTTATGTTTTTTAAAGTATTATTAAGAATGTACTGAAAAATAATATCATAACATAGTGAGTTTCTGAATTGGTTACCCCAAATAAAACTGGAACAGGTTGTTGATTAGTAATCTAAGAAATCATAGAGGATGTGAATGATTAATCTTTCTTGATGAATTCCCTCCAAAGAGAATCAACTAACATATTATTCAAAATTTAATTTAGAGCTTTTCCTCTTGCTTAAAAAATGCTTTTATATTTAAGATTTTTAATTATCTGAGTATGATTTTAATTCTAATGCATAGAATGCTATTTTTTTTTTTTAGACACTAACATTTTGTCTCAAATGAAACAGATAGCTGGACTCTGGTTTGTTTTCTAACCATTAGTCTAGGGAACTGAAGTGAGAAGAAACTATGCTGGTTCTGGCAGTTCTGGATTAACCAGTTAGTATCTGATGCTTGGGATTAAAACCAGTGAGCAAGTCCAGGACTCAACTACCTTTCTCTCACTGATAATCAGACACAGCCAAAGAAAGGGCCACCCAGCAATTGTGATTCACCATCACTACTGGACTGATTTAAGTCCAAACTACTACCCTGAAAGGGACATTGCCATGCACTCTGTATTGCCCCTCCACTGCTCCACTTCTTACTTGTTTGGTTTCTGTGCCATTGTCTGTCTGCTGGCTGCAGGGTCTCTCTCTGAGAGCCTTTTAAAAAAGTAATTATGTTTGATCTAGATTATCTTTTATGGATGCTTCTCAAATGTTTTGGTTCTTATCCCTTCAAGCAATACCTTTTAACAGTTATAAAGAAACCTTTTCATCTGTAACATTTCAATTGGCTTCAATACTTGCTCCTTAGAAGATGTATTTGTTTCTTTTTTATTGTGGAGCCACTTATTTAGGCAAATTATAGTAAACTCTGGAATTGAGTGTGAAACGAGCATTTTAAAGGTCTTTATATTTATTTTTGAAGACATTTTCCCAACTAGTTTTGTTAAATGTATGTCCTTACACTTTGAAGTAAAATATCATGAGTACTATCCTGCTGTTCTGAGGAAAAACAAGTGGTGCTCTTACATGCTTTTCTGAAAAGGACACATAGGTATAGTTATTTGTAGGAAAATGAAAGGAGAAAATAGAAACTATTGAGGCAGCAATGTTTAGATCTTTTAAATCTCGTGTCCCAACTTTTAGCATATGTCTTATGGGTTGTATCTATGATGTGGTGTCTGTTCTGTAGCATAATTGCGGATGGAAATACAGTTCTGGAAAGAGAGAACATCCATTGTAGTATTTCTTTGGGGGCATCCTTATTTGGTTGGCTTGAAGATGGTTGCCATGGATTTTCTCTCATTGTTGGCCAAGAAGGGGAAAGTAAGAAGAGCATTTTGAATTTAGTAAAATTTTTTGATGAAAGAAAAATACCTCTCTTGACAGAATGCTCTTTTTATCCTTAACTCAAAAAAAAGAATAGGTTTATTCATTTAGAACAAGCAGGGCACAAAACACAATGTTGATCTTTGACAGTAAGAGCAGTGAATAGTAAACTATATAGCTCGATTTCTTCTTGATTTGCACAAACAACCCTTTTTTCCTTGTGCATAATTATGTTAGAATATTAACTAATTTGTGCTGCCTGAGGGACTGTCTTCTGCTGGGGAGTGGAAAGGCTCCTTACAGATGGCAGAATGGGGATGTGTGTCATTTGTGCCATTCTTGTCATTTTATTTCCTTGAGTTGGTGAGAAGCTGCAAGTTTTCTGACTTCATCTAGAAGAATGGATTCTTAATATATACACTGAAAGAAACATCTCACAGCAGTTACGTTGAAGGGGAAATAAAGTCTGGAAGAAATTCCAGTACTATTTAGCTCGTGTGCATGTACACATGTACACACAACCAGCTGGCAGGATAAAAGCTATCACTGATTTTTTTCCTTTGGGGAAGAATTAGGAAACAATGCTTATAAAATATGACATGACATAAATATGGCTCTACTCTGTCTTATCACATTATTCTAGTCAAACATTTTACTCCTACACAAAAATTGTCAACAGAGCCTCTAAAGAACTAGACAGAGCAGTAGCACTGACTAAGAGGCAGACCCAGAAATACTAAAAATCCTGCAGAATGCAAGCATTTGGTTTGTGAATGTTTTTTTTTTTTCCATCAGAACTTCTGAAGGTGAATGGATTTTGTGTGAGTTTAGATTTTGAAAGAAAACCAACTGAAGACCAGAATTAGACACATGAGTCAAAAGAAGTTAGGGGGGGAGCAAATGTTTTGGAAAAAAGAGGAAAAATGTAAGTTATTTAAAAGGAGGCAAGAAAATAATGCTGTGAGAGTTTGGCTTGTATTCTCTGGGTTTCCAACTTCTTCATTTGTATTAAGAGCAGTTAAACATGGCGGGAGGGGGGTGATTGGAAGGCCCCACTGAGCACAGGCAATAAGGGGGTGCATTGTCTGTAGAGAATTTAAACAGACTAAAGTTCAGTTCCCTTTCTTTTGTTGTTTAATCACCATGCACAGGCAATAATGTTAAATGATAAAATACCCCTTACTGCAGGGAAAGGCCTCTTCTTGGGAGGCCAGTCCCTTCCCTGTATCTCATTTATATGCTCTCAGCAGTGGAAGCAGTGCTGAAGATTCATAATTTCACTGCTAAATTTTAAGAAATGAGAGCCAATGCCGTTCTACAATAATGATAAAAACTATGTCAAAAAAACAATAATAGGAAGTGTTTATTGAACAATTCTGATGCTCCAGGGATTATACATAAATAATTGCATTTCCCTTTACCACAATCACAAAGCTATTATTACTACATTTTTCATTTGAAGAATCTTTGAGAATTTAAGAAATTTGCTCAAAGTCATACTGGTATTGGAGAAATTGGAAAACTTAAGAAACTGCCTAGGTCTTATTGGTATAGGAGCTGAAATTCATGTCCAGGTCTGTTTGACTTTAAATCTTACACTGTTTTCCCTTATAAACACACTGCTTTCTACTAACTTTACTTTGTCATCTTTGAAAAATGCCATTTAACTTTGGCGACTTTGGTAATAAGTATATTATTTCTCTTCCTGCTCTTGTTTTTCTTTCATTTTTTCCATTCTCTTAAGAAGGACTTTCGTATTCTTTACCTCCTCTTGACTCCTTCATCAAGTCCCTCCTGCATGCCCTAAGCTAGGTGTGGCTTTCTTGACAGATCCTGTAAGGTGCCTGTGGCAGTGTGGGGACTAGACATGCAATGAATGCGTCAGTTTTTAACCGGTCCACTTGTGGGGGAAGCCAGTGATGAGAATGAGCCTCTGGATAGGATGTAACCTAGTTTCCTTCTGTTAATTGTGACTGTAACTTCAGTCACCAAGAGCACCTTACTGCTGAATTCCATTGGCACTTGTTACAGACTCCATGTTTGTGTCCTCCCCAAATTCATATGTTGAAAGCCTATTCCCTCATGTTACAGCTTTTGGAGATGGGGCCTTTGGGAGGCAATTAGGTCATGAGGGTGAAGCCCTCATGATGGGATTAGTGCTCTTATAGGAAGACATGAGAGAGCTTGCTTCTGTCTCTGCTCTCTGCCATGCGAGCACACAGCAAGGAGACAGACATCTGCAAATCGGGAGGAGGGCTTTCATCAGAGCCCTCACACTGAGCATGCTGGCACCTGGACCTCAGACCTCCCAGTTCCAGACCTGTGAGAAATAAGTTTCTGTTGTTTAAGCCACTCAGGCTTTGGTATTCTGTTCTGGCAGCCTGAACTAAGACACCCCCCAGTGGGATTCTGCTTGAATGGAGAATCAGCATTAAGGAGGATGGAGAAAGGTTGTCATAACTCTTTTTAAGACAATTTTTCTAGAGCAGTTTTAAGTTTACAACAAAACTGGGAGGAAGATACAGAGCCTCCCCATATATCTCCTGCCCCTACACGTGCACAGCCTCCCCCATGACCAACATCACTCACCAGAATGGTACAGTTTTTTAAAAGGATATTTCTCTTTTATTGTGGTAAAATATCCATAAAATAAAATGTACCATTTTTAAGAGGAGAATTTTGTGGGATTAAATACATTTACATTGTTGTGCCACCATATCACCACAATCCATCTCCAGAAGTCCTTTTCATTTTTTCCCAAACTAATATTCTGTATCCTGAATATAATAACTGAAATTATTAAACAACAATTCCTTACTACCGCTTTTCCCCAGCACCATTCTACTTTTTGTTTCTATGAATGTGACTTCTGTAGTTACTTTATATAAGTGGAATCATACAGTATTTGCCCTTTGATGACTGGCATAGTTGTTAGCATGATGTCATCATTCATCCATATTGTAGTATGTCAGAATTTTTAAGTTGAAATAATATTCCATTGTATGTATATAGCACATTTTGTGATATTCATCTGTTGATGGACACCTGAATTGCTTCCACCTTTCACTATCATGAATAATGTTGCTATGCATATGAGTATACAAATCTCTGTTTGAGTGCCTGCTTTCAATTCTTTTGATACATACCCAGAAATGGAATTGCTGGATCATTTGGTAAATGTATGTTTAATTTTTTGAGGAATTGCCAAGCTCTTTTCCATAGCAGCTACACCATTTTTAAATTCCTACCTGCAAGGCACAGAGGTTCCAGGGCCTCCACATCTATGCCAACATTTGCTATTTTCCTTTTATTTTTTTATTATGGGCATCCTAGTGGGTATGAAGTGGTATCTCATTGTGGTTTTGACTTATATTTACCTAATGATTAGTGATGTGGAAAATCTTTTCATGTGTTTACTGGCCATTGTCTGTCTTCTCCAGAGAAATGCCTATTCAACTACTTTGCCCTTTTTAAATTTAGGTTGTTTGGCTTTTGTTGTTGTTGAGCTGTAGGAGTTCTTTATATATTCTATATATTAACCCCTTATCAGAAATATGATTTGCAAATATCTTTCATTCTGCGCATTGTTTTCTCATGCTCTTAATAATGTCCTTTGACTCATGAAAGTTTTTAGTTTGGACAAAGTCCAATTTATACAGTTTATCTTTGGTTGCCTGTGCTTTTGGTGTCATATCCAAGAAATCACTGCCCAGTTCAGTGTCATGAAGCTTTTCCCCTATGTTTTTATCCAAGAGTTTTATATTTTTAGCACTTACATTTAGGTCTTTGATCAATTTTTATTTTATTTTTCCATACAGCATAAGGGTCTAACTTAATCGTTTGCATGTGGATATCTAGTTTTTCCAGCACCATTTGTTGATAAAACTGTCTTTTCTCCATTGAATGGTCTTGGCACCCTTGTCAAAATTATTTGACCATATATAAAAGACTTAATTTCTGGGCTGTTCCATTCCATTGGTCTGTATGTCTTTCTTTATGCCAGTACCACAGTTTTGATTACTGTAGCTTTGTTGAGGGTAGAATTTTAAATCAGAAGTCATAGCTTTTCAAAGAACTACAGCAGGGATCACCAAACTTCTGTAAAAGGCCAGATAGTAAATATTTGGGGTTTCACAATTGTGAACTCTGTCACAGTTACTCTACCCTTCTACTATAGCACTGAAGTAACCAAAAAATGTGTAACCAAATTGGTGAAATTGGTGTGGCTGTATCCCAATAAAACTTTATCTATCAGAATATGTGGCAGAGTGGATTTGCCCAAGGGCAATAGCTTGAGGCCTTCTGGATTTGAGGTTACAGTTGGGCATTTTCTTTTTCTTTTTTTATTGAAGTATAGTTGATACACAATCTTATATTGGTTTCAGGTATATAACACAGTGGCTCAGCAGTTACCCACATTATTAAATCCTTTCCACTACTAGTACAGTTACTATCTGTCAACATAGGAAGATGTTACAGAACCAGTGACTATATTCTCCATGCTTATATTATAATTGAGAATTTTTGTGCCCTTTATCCCTCTCACCCACCCCACCTATTCACCCCAACCCCTCCCCCATGGTAACCACCAGTCACTTCTGAGTGTCTATGAGTCTACTGCTGTTTTGTTCCTTGTGTTTTGCTTTGTTTTTATTTTCCACAAATAAGTGAAATCATGGTATTTTTCATTCTCTGCCTGGCTTATTTCACTTAGCATATACCCTCAGAGTACATCCATGTAGTCACAAATGGCAGGATTTCTTTCTTTTTTTATGGCTGAATAATATTCCATTGTGTATATGTACCACATCTTCTTTATCCATTTACCTTTTGATGGACACTTTGGTTGCTTCTGTGGCTTAGCTATTGTAAATAAAGCAGCAGTAAACATATGTGTGCATATGTCTTTTCAAATCAGAGATTTTGTTTTCTTCAGGTAAATTCCTAGAAGTGGAATTACTGGGTCATATGGTATTTCTATTTTTAGTTTTTAGAGGAACCTCCGTATTGCTTTCCACAGTGGTTGCACCAATTTACATTCCTACCAACAGAGTAAGAAGGTTTCCTTTTCTCCACATCCTCACCAGCATTTGTTGTTCCTTGTCTTTTGGATAGTGGCCATTCTGACTGGGATGAAATCTCATTGTGGTTTTGATTTGCATTTCCCTGATGATTAGCAATGTGGAACATCTTTTCATGTGCCTTTTGGCCATCTATTTCTTCTTTGGAGAAATGTCTGTTCCCGTCCACTGCCCATTTTTTAATTGGGTTATTTGTTATTTTGGTGTTGAGTTGTATGAATTCTTTATATATTTTGGATGTTAACCCATGGTGCTTTTTTTTTTTTAACTAAGGAACCTATATTAATCTATCATAATCAAAGTCCATAGTTTATCTCAGAGTTCACTTTTGGTATTGTACATTCTATGGGCTTGGACATATGTGCAGTGACATGTCTTCCATTATAATATTGTACAGAGTATTTTTACTGCCTTAAAAATCCTTTCTGCTTTTCCTGTTTATCTCTCATATCATAGCCCCTGGGGAAAGTAATTTTTTTGTTCCCATAATTTTCTCTTTTCCAGAATGTCAAATAGTTGGAATTATACAGTATGTAGCCTTTTCAGATTTTTTTTAATTGAGTAATTTACGTTCAAGTTTCTTCCATGTCTTTCACAGCTTGGTAGCTCATTTCTTTTTAGTGTTGGATAATAGTCCACTGTCAAGGTGTACCAGTTTATTTATCTCTTACCTACTGGAGGGTATCTTACTGGTGGCCTCAAAGTTTTGGTAATTATGGTAATTATAAATAAAGCTACTATAAACATCCATGTGCAGGTTTTTGCATGGACATAAATTTTCAACTCCTTTGGGTAAACACCAAGGATTTACCAAGGAAATACCAGTTGCTGGATTGTATAGTAAAATTATGTTTAATTTTATAAGAAACTACCAAACTGTCTTACAAAGTGGTTTTATCACTTTGCATTCCTACCAGCAAAGAACGAAAATTCCTAGTGCTGCATATCCTTGTCAGCATTTGGTGGTGTCAGTGTTGCAGATTTTGGCCACTCTAATAGGTGTGTAGTGGTATCTCATGACTGTTTTGATTTGGATTTCCCTGATGATGTATGATGTGGAGCATCTTTTCTTATGCTTATTTGCCATCTGTATATCTTCGTTGGTGAGGTGTCTGTTAAGGTCTTTGGCCCATTTTTAAATAGTGTTGGTTGTTGTCTTACTGCTGAATTTTAAGATTCTTGATATATTTTGCATGACACTTCTTTATGTCATTACATTTTGAAGAATATTAAGAGAAGTACCCAGGAAATTTTTAATATAAATTCTATTTCTTCTGATCATTTTTTGGACTACAATACTATCTGTGGCCCCTAAAGAATGTATTAGGCTAGACTACAAGTCTAGGCCATTCTTTTAACTTCAATTTAAATGACAATGGATTAGCAACTATGAACAATGATTAAATAGTGATTATATAATGAATATTTGATGTTACTAGATAATCACTTAAAATATAACTTTCAATAATTTAAAACAGTCTTTATATAATTAAGGAGATTAGATAGCACTCATTTTGAATTTATGAAAACTGGTATGATAGAACCCCTACCCCATCAGAATAATGGTTATTTAAAATTAGTCTTAGTCTCTCCCAAATACATATTTATTTATTTTTACTGTTCACAATTTTTTTTGGTAACATTATTGTACAGTTACATGAGAAACATTGTGATTAGATTCCCCCCATTATCAAGTCCCCATCACATACCCCATTACAGTCACTATCCATCAGCATAGTAAGATGCTATAGAATCACTACTTGTCTTCTCTGTGCTATACTGCCTTCCCCATGTCCCCCCCCACTACATTATGTGTGCTAATCGTAATTCTCCTTATTCCCCTTCTCCCTCCCTTCCCAGCACCCCGACCCCAGTCCCTTTCCCTTTGGTAACTGTTAGTCCATTCTTGGGACTGTGAGTCTGCTGCTGTTTTGTTCCTTCAGTTTTTGCTTCGTTCTTATGCTCCACAGATGAGTGAAGTCATTTGGTACTTGTCTTTCTCTGCCTGGCTTATGTCACTGAGTGTAGTACCCTCTAGGTCCATCCATGTTGTTGCAAATGGTAAGATTTGTTTTCTTCTTACGGCTGATTAATATTCCATTGTGTATATGTACCACATCTTCTTTATCCATTCATCTACTGATGGACACTTAGGTTGCTTCCATTTCTTGGCTATTGTAAATAGGGCTGTGATAAACATAGGGGTGCATATGTCTTTTTGAAACTGGGCTCCTGCATTCTTAGGGTAAATTCCTAGGAGTGGAATTCCTGGGTTAAATGGTATTTCTATTCTAGTTTTTTGAAGAACCTCCATACTGTTTTCCACAATGGTTGAACTAATTTACATTCCCACCAGCAGTGTAGGAGGGTTCTCCTTCTCCCAAATATTTAATCATGACTGTTTTATATTTTTACAAATGCAAAAATGCAAAATCCCTGTGCTGTCAGTCTCATGTGAGCCCAATTGTTCACAATGATGGCATAATCTAAATGCATGCCCAGATGAAATAACGAGGACATAGCTTTCCCAAAGAGCATGGAAAACTGCATTCTGCATCTAAGGCTGTATGTTGTGATGCATAAAGCAATTTAAAGATGTCAAATAACCAGTATAATTTAGCTGAACAATTACTTCATAAATAACCTTGTTAGTATGTATTATATGGTGTATAACCCCTTTTGTATAATCCTGTTTTGTTATTTTATGTTACAAAAGGTGATCAGCCTAAATGCGATATTACTTGAAACTGTGTTTTTGTCTATATGTATGTCCATCTGTCCATTCATCCACCTATCTGTTCTTAGTACTTGGTTAAAATACTTCAAAAAGAAAACAGGACTATTTGCTTTTATTATCCATTGGCCATAGAACATAAAATGAGAAAAAGAGGTATGCATTTTCTAAAAATGGAAAACAAATTATTTGTACATAGTATTTGCAGTATTTGCAGGAAAAGGCACAGATATATTTAGTAAACTAAGGAGGATTGAATGCACACTATCAACCTAAAAGCCGCATACTCTCAATGATTCCTATTTCAGTGTGAATTTTGGGGCATTGAAGAGTGTTATCTATTCCTCATTTTTCCGTGCAGAGGGTCTGTGCTGGCATAGTATTCCTGGATCCTTTGCTGACAGCCAGCCTATTCCTTATCTTTCTATTTTTAGGAGTAGCTTCCTCCACCTTTGTTCTTCTTCCTTCTGTCCTCAGCTGAACTCCCAGGGATGGGAAGCCTAACTGTGCGAATCTGTCTGCCTCAGAGATGGAGTGTTGGGAAGCCTCTGGGTGCAGGTTTTAATCTACATTCTCTCATCTGCTTTATCAGTATTAAATCTGTTTTAAATCCCTATCTATTTCCTGCTTTATTTTAAGTATTTCTGAATCTAAGATGGGAAGAGAGGGCTATCATTTATTGACCCCATAAATACCCAAAGGTGATACTGAAATCTCTGGAGCAAATGTTTCTATGAAATGTGGGAATTACGGCCATCTTATTGCAAATTCAAATTAAAATACAACTGAATTTCATCCAAATTTACACCATTGTATTTTAAAACAAAAATCCATTTAAATTTTTTAAATGCAAAGCTAGTTCAATATAAAACTCTGTATCTAAAATGTGTTCATTTTGGTATTCTTCATCCAGATTAGATATGGAGAAACCATTCAATCCCAATGACAGTGACTTAGGCTTTAGCCTATGTTGTGGTTCACATACTTTGATCGCTCAGAAACTGCATCCTATGCAAGCTCTTTCCCATTGGTTCAGCCTTGTTGCTCTTCTCCAGCACTAATTTGCTTTAAAAATTAGTGCATGATATTTACATATAGAAAATTCCAAATAGAAAGAGATGTACGTGTGTTAGTGATTTCAACAGTTTTTACATTGACTTAAGAAATATTCAAATTCCTGAGAAGGACATTTTACAATACGTGTATCATGTTACAATACTTAGAGGGCTTATGACAACCTTTTTAGTGTCCCTCATCTTACTAAATTTCTTCCGTGTCATTTGTCACATATTTTTAACATTCTGAAAACAAATGAAAATTTGCACTTTTGCTGTCCAAGAATTGAAAAAGTTGAGAAATAGGATGGTCTTACCTTTGAATTGTTTACATCTTCAGCATTTCTCCTAATAAAGGAGTATCCTCAGGACGCCAGACTTTCCACCTCTGCATGCTGCATTATATATGTGTTATTGCAAATGAGTTCTGCCACAAGGAAATTCATATTGAAAATATCAGAGGGAATTAAAGGGCTCTTTGTAACCCATGAGCTTACTCCATTAATCTGAGGGCAAAAAGGACTGAGCCGGTATGTTTCAAGATGGCAACAGACAATGAAATGGGCAGTCCTTGCTAAAGTATTTTTCAATATTTCTTTCCTGAAGGTTAGGTCTAGGAGGAACAAATTGATGCTGGTTAATTGAAGTCCCTAAGAAGCATTCTAACACAAGTTTAAAATCTTTATGCCCTAAGTCAGCAGGTCCTTGTTAACTTATCAAAAGAGGTTTAAATTTTTAAAGAGATACATGTTACATTGTTTTTGGGAGTAAAAACAAGAGTTAAACTAAGTCTAAATATAAATTTGTTCTGCCTTTCTGTAGGCAGAATTTATTCTTTCCTGTTTTTAGGCTCTCAAATGTGTGTTTTGTGAGATGAGTATGTGATAGTGATTGTTAACAAATGCCAATTTTTCACAACATTGTAATACTGTTCCTGGCCAAAAAATATAGGTGATTATGATCCATGCAGTAGGAACTTCCTTATGTTCATACTGCTTATTTTCTTACAGTGATGATTTGACCCTCAGAATGTACTACCTTGCCACACTCATTGTGTAGCAGGAAGAGCAAAGGCTTTGGCTTCAGACATGCCTGGGCCGTGGAGCAGCAGTGAGCTATCAGGCCTGGGCTATTTCCTCTCAACTGCCCTGAATTTCTATTTTCTTAGCTGTTAAATAGAAAAATAAGTATGTCACAGTAAAGTTGTGAGGATTTAAGAAATTACGTGCTGTCCTTAGCAAAGTCTTTGGCATGCAGTAGGTGTTCAACATGTTTAAAAATAAGTATTGCATTTCCCACTAAGGCATCTCATGCTTGAGGTAAGGAACTGTGGTGTTTTTGTTTTATTTAGTGTAGGAATGCATATTTATTGCTACTGCTGCATTCTCTTCATGGAGATTCCTTTTCTGGCACAGGCAGAGCTCTTACACGGGTTCTCAATGACTGAGAAGACAGCACCTCAGACTTTACAGTAAACTGCATTGTGTTCTTGGCTGGGCTCCTTTGTCTCCACATGGAGAGATGACGTGAAGGGTCAGAAATTTTCTGGTTTCTGGGCACCCTGTGCAGCGTGGAGAACACACTTCCAGGGCTCCATTGCCTGTAGGCCTCTGGTTATGCTCTGCCACATAGAGACTTCCATGAAAGTTTCAGCTGAGGAAGGGGAGAAACCGTTATTCTCCAGACGCATCAGGTCAGCACATGGGCATAAGCAAATGGCTGAGGTGGTTTTGCCTGCAATTTGGGCACGTCTGTCTCAAAATTCCTCCTTTGAGGGTGCAGGCAGATGAAATCATCCGTACAGTCTCCTTGTAACCCTGAAACACTGTATTTCCTGGGAGAGCCCAAGAGGTCTACAGCGGCTTCTGTTTCTCTGTGAAACTTTAATGGATATCTAGTACAACTTTCTTTCAGTTTAACAGCAGCCTTAGGAAACTTTTATCTATTTTTATAAGCCAATAAGCTAAACCTAAGCCTAGTATGTATACTTAAATTCATTTGAAAGAAAAAGAAAGCTAGCAACTTATTACCTTTTATTTTTAACAGATTACTTTAATAATAATACCTTGCATATAATAAATAAGTAAAATTGTGAATAAATTATTGAAAAAAATCAGTTTCAGGTTAATGAGGCATTCGAGTTCAGTATACTCTGTCCTCCCATTAACTAATTTTTGTGAAAAGGAGAAAGGAGGGGAAAAAAGCTAATAATTTGAGAAACTTATTTTGGTAAACAGAAAGAAAAGAAATTCAGGTTTCTTTTACTTCTTAGATTAGGAGATATTTTAATGCATTTTGGATGCTATGGCTTGTGAATACTTAAACATTCTAGAATGATTTTTAAAAAAATACAGACACATGAGATTTAAAAAAATATATATACAAGAGATTTCAGTAATTCTGTTTCTCAGACTATCAGGTACAATGAAAAATTGCTTAATGTAGGGAAACCATATAGATTGTACTTCTGGATTGGATAGCCGTATCTTACAGCTGTGCCATTTCAGACTGTCTTTCTGATAGAGCTGAGGATATGGAGATGAACTGGTCAAAATCTCTGATTCTGGAAACTACAGTCTTCTGGAAGGAAAAACTAACTTGAGTATAAGTTGGTCACAGGAATAATGTGTTCTCCATAGTATGGCATGGAGAACAGTCAATAATTCTGTGACATCTTCCTATGTTAGCAGATAGTAACTGCACTAGACGGGGTGAAGATTTAATAATATGCATAATTGTTGAATCACTGTGTTGTATATTTGAAACCAATATAAGAACCAATATAAGATTGTATATCAACGACACTTCTATTAAAAAAAATTATAGATTCTAGTATCATATTCGTAAGGGTGTGTTTAGGTCCTAATATATACTATGGCAATGATTGATTTGATGGTATCACAAACTCAAAATTTTTTTTATACAATTGAATTTCCTGAAGTTATTTATGTCATACAAGAATTTTTAGGTCGATCCAAGATTTAAGCAGATTTTATAGGATTGTGGAATTAATATGGTCCTAAGGTATTCTGATAAGCTGGTAAATGTGAGCTGGTGAGAGTCCACTGTCCTCCAGTCCTGGCCTGGGACTCACAGTGACCATCCAGAGGGATGAGAGTATATATCTGTGTAAAAGTTAATTTGTGTTCATACCTGTTCATGGAGGGTTAGTATGGCATTCTTCATAGCGCTTATAACTTTATAGTGTTTTATAATACTTATTCTTTGTAACACCTATAAATTCATTATTTGATGTGTTTCTCAAAATTACCTTGTGAAGCAGGCAAGAAAGATACTGTCATCTTCATTTTAAAGGAACAGAATCTGAAGGAGAAAGCACATCAATATCTTGGCAAATATTACCCAGGAAATTTAAGGGGAAAGGTGAGGGTAGAATTTGCTGACTTCCAGCCTATTTTCTTTCCCGTGTTATCTTAGCAATATTAATGGGTTTAATTTAAATCAGGCATTGGGAATCTCAAGTGTGAGAAAAGCATAGCTCTAGCTCATAATATTTACAAGAAAACTATTGCAAATAGAAATTAATTATAAACACCATAAAAGATAAGAAGGCCCATATTCCAAATTTTCTCTCAAATTTCAGTCTCATATATTTTTGTTCATAAGCCGATGCTATTATCCATCTATTGTTGCCAGAATGAACAACTTCAAAGAAACTATCAGCCGTCTGGCAAGATTCTTCCCCCAGCACCGATCCAGTGAATCTCTGCCAGGCTATTTGCACCATCTGTTGGGCAAGAGTCAGGGGATGGAGGGAGTGTTGACAGCTGGAGCTGCCAGTGTTGAAATGCCACTGGCTGGGGAAATGACAGAATTCACATCAGAAGGCATCAAAACAAAGTACCCTGCTAGTCCAGAAAGAAGACTGGTTAAATATGGTGCTATTTGTGATGCAGGTCTTCTCTTTGCATATGCTCAGACCCCTTTTTTATCCTTCTCATCCTCTTCTAAGGTAGTTCTGTGCCACAGGAAAGAGATTTGAACCTGTGATACAGTACTTCCACAAAATTGTCCAAAGGAAAGAACAAGTTTTGGTTTAAGAAGTCTTATTTCAGAATTATTTGTGATAATAAAAATAGCTAAAATATACATGTTCAACAAATTAAAAAGATGAGTTAAATTGTGCTTTGTTCATATGAAATAATATTATTAAGCAATGCTAATATTTCCAAGAAATTTTGATGTCATTGGAAATATATGACAAGATTAGTGGAACAACTCAAAATATATGTTAAACACAGAGTTCTCCTAGAATGTAAAACAGTAGTTCTCAGAGTGTAGTGCCCAGACCAGTACAATCAGTTTTACCCTATTAGAAATGTAAATTCTTGGGCCCAACCTCAGATTTACTGCATAAAAAATCTAAGGATGGGGACAGGCAACCTGAGTTTTAACAAACCCCGTAGGTAGCTCTGATGCTTGACCACTAATATAAATTATGGAAATATGCAAGAAGTTTATGAACCAAATTATTCACTGTGCATTCTCTTGGTTATAGGATTATAGATGATTTCTGAATTTTTTCTAGCTTTTCTTCAAGGTTCTCTTTAATATATACTAATTTCATCAGCTGAGAACAATTACTTTAGAAAATTAATACAAAAAAGCAGAAAGTATGTATAATTCTATGACAAGATTTCTAAAAATTAAAAATTAAAAGTTCCCTCTTTACCCCTGAAACTTCACTTTACAGAAGTAACCACCATTAATAACACACACCCTATAATAAATTTTAAAAATGAAAATGGAATCTTGCCAAACATAATGGATTGGAAGTTAATTCTATTAGAAATAATATATCATGTACTCTTTCTAGGTCAGTAGATTATATTATATTTTTTTATTGCACACTTAAGATTCCACAGAAAGGCTGTGCTATAATTCCTATTGCCATTTCATTTTGATTGCCATTTAAACTATTTTTAAATTATTGCTTTCACAAAATAATGCTGCAATGAAAACCCTGTTTTTATGTCATTCATAATAATTGATGGAAACATAATTGATAAAAAAACCCAAATATTCCAGTGCATGAAATTAAGCATCATTAATATTTATTTGTTATTATGAAAGGTGTTCTCCCTTTCTTTTCCTTTCATAGAATTTTGCCAATGTCTTATGGAGAAAAAAATGGGTTGATTTGCATTAATGAGGGGCTTTGTCCAATCATGGTGCTCTGATATTAAAGAGCTTTGTATTCCAAGAATTGTTATATGAAAATGAATAATCGAATTCTGTTAATTTCCTATGCCGATACTTACATTAAAATGGAAGCCACAGGGGAAGAGCAGGGAGGAACACTGTGCAGAGCCATTAGCATTCTTGTATTTGTTAATATCATTGAGATGGAAATTGAGGAGTTCAATCACACAGGAAAATCAAACCATCAACAAAAACCTGTTACTAAACTCATTAAACAAGCTTATAACAAGAGAATTTCACTGAAAGGATTTATATCCTAAGAAATACAGTAATTTTAATGGAAAGCATTCCTTCAGAAAATCAAAATACACATATAGTATTTACATTAGAATCTTTTTGTTAGTATACATGTCTAGTTAGGAGGATTTAATTACATCTTTATAATCTCATATGAACCAGCTGTTTTTTCCTATGGCTTTCAATGATAACGTTGCTTGTTAAGTATTTATTAAAGGTTGATATAGTATACTTGATACAGGGTTTTATAACGTGATATCACATAGTACAATACCATTTTTAAAAGGCTGTACAAACATATACTTGTCATTTAAAAATCCTCTAAACTAAATCTTCTTATAAGAAAATTTCACTTAGTGTAATGAAAATTTCCATTACAAATTTAAGCCATATTTAATCAGTCATTTCAAGTGGTATATAGGCAAGATTCTAGGTTAAGAAAATGCCTTCATGTTTGGATTGTACAGAAATAAAAACGATTTTTATTCTCATAAAAGCTTAACAAAATTCAAACACAATAAATAGT
Source organism: Manis javanica (assembly GCF_040802235.1). Lineage (NCBI taxonomy): Eukaryota > Metazoa > Chordata > Mammalia > Pholidota > Manidae > Manis > Manis javanica. Next base: position 73,577,595 of record NC_133161.1, read on the forward strand.
TATCCTGCCAACATTAATCTTGTTGTATTATCTTTATCTTCTTCATACATGTCTTTTTCTTTTATAGCCTCACTGAACAATTTTGGATTCTAATGTACCCTTTATCTTTATAGCATAATTTGCATGTTGGTTCATAGTATTCATAAGCATAATTATTAATTATTGCAATCTATTACATGTTTATCACTAGTTTAAGTCATTTATTAGAAATTTATTTTGAGGGGCGGAGCCAAGATGGCGGCGTGAGTAGAGCAGTGGAAATCTCCTCCCAAAAACACATAGAGCTATGAAAATATAACAAAGAAAAATCTTCCTAAAATAGAGACCACAGGACACAGGACAACATCCAGACCACATCCACACCTGCAAGAACCCAGCGCCTTGTGAAGGGGGTAAGATACAAGCCCCAGCCCGGCGGGACCCGAGCGCCCCTCCCCCTGGCTCCCGGCGGGTGGAGAGAAACCGGAGCGGTTTTTTTTTTTTTTTTTTTTTTGGCGAGCGCTTTTTGGAAGCCTTAGAGGGACGGGCCCCCGTTGCTGGGGAGGCAGGGTGGCGGGACCGGTGAGGAGGTGCCTGGGAACGGCGCCGGAGGACAAAGAATATCCCGCGTTTCTCCCTGCGAGACCTGGGGGCGGGTGCCTGAGACCGGTGCCTGAGGACGGAGGAGGTCGCGCATTTTTCCCCTTTTTTTTTTTTTTCTCTTTTTGGCGAGCGCTTTTTGGAAGCCTTGAAGGGACGGGGACCCCAGTGCTAGGGAGGCACGGTGGCGGGACTGGTGAGCGGGTGGCTGGGACCGGCGCCTGAGGACAAAGAATATCCCCCATTTTTCCCTGCGGGACCGGTGGGCGGGTGCCTGAGACCGGCACTTGAGGACAGAGGAAATCGCGCGTTTTTCCCCTTTTTTTTTCTCTTTTCTGCGAGTGCTTTTTGGAAGCCTAAAAGGGACAGGGACCTCGGTGCTAGGGAGGCAGGGCGGCGGGACTGGTGAGCGGGTGCCTGGGACCGGCACCTGAGGACAAAGAATATCCCGCATTTTTCCCTGTGGGACCGGTGGGTGGGTGCCTGAGACCAGCACCTGAGGACGGAAGAAATCGCGCGTTTTTCCCCTTTTTTTTCTCTCTTTTTGCCGAGTGCTTTTTGGAAGCCTTGAAGGGACAGGGACCCCGGTGCTAGGGAGGCAGGGCGGCGGGACTGGTGAGCGGGTGCGTGGGACCAGTGCCTGAGGACAAAGAATATTGAGCGTTCCTTCCCTGCGGGACCGGTGGGTGGGTGCTTTTTGGAAGCCTTGAAAGGACAGGGACCCTGGTGCTAGGGAGACAGGGCAGCAGGACCAGTGAGCGGGTGCCTGGGACCGGCACCTGAGGACAAAAAAAAAAAAAAAAAAAAAATCGCTTGTTTTTTCCATTTTTTTCCTTTTTTTTTTCTCTTTCTTTCTGTTCCCTCTCTCATTGTTGCTGTTGTTGTTTTGGTTTGGAGAGTGCTTTTTGGAAATCTTAAAGGGGCAGGACAGGTCACTTAGACCAGAAGCAGGGAATCTGGGGATCTCTGGGCACTCTAACCCCCTGGGCAGCAGGGAGCACAGAGGCCCCTTACGGAGATAAATAGTCTCCTGGCTGCTCCCCCTCCAACGGGGCTCCACCATTTTGGAGGAACAGCCCCAGCCAGGCCAAGCCCACAGCAACAGTGGAGAAAAACCCCAAAGCAACTGGGCAGGAAGCAGAAGCCCTGTCTGCGCACAGCTGCCCAGCACAAGCCACTAGAGGTCGCTATTCTCCCAGGAAAAGGCTACAAACCAACAAGAAGGGAAGCTCTTCCAGCGGTCACTTGTACCAGCTCTGCAAACTATCTCTATCACCATGAAAAGGCAAAACTACAGGCAGACAAAGATCACAGAGACAACACCTGAGAAGGAGACAGACCTAACTAGTCCTCCTGAAAAAGAATTCAAAATAAAAATCATGAACATGCTGACAGAGATGCAGAAAAAAATGCAAGAGCAATGGGATGAGATGCAGAGAAAAATGCAAGAGCAGTGGGATGAAGTCCGGAAGGAGATCACAGATGTCAGGAAAGAGATCACAGAAGTGAAACAATCCCTGGAAGGATTTATAAGCAGAATGGATAAGATGCAAGAGGCCATTGAAGGAATAGAAGCCAGAGAACAGGAACATATAGAAGCTGACATAGAGAGAGATAAAAGGATCTCCAGGAATGAAACAACACTAAGAGAAATATGTGACCAATACAAAAGGAAAAACTTTCGTATTATAGGGATACCAGAAGAGGAAGAAAGAGGAAAAGGGATAGAAAGTGTCTTTGAAGAAATAATTGCTGAAAACTTCCCCAAACTGGGGGAGGAAATAATCGAACAGACCATGGAATTATACAGAACCCCCAACAGAAAGGATCCAAGGAGGACAACACCAAGACACATAATAATTAAAATGGCAAGGATCAAGGACAAGGAAAGAGTTTTAAAGGCAACTAGAGAGAAAAAGGTCACCTATAAAGGAAAACCAAGCAGGCTAACATCAGACTTCTCAACAGAAACCCTACAGGCCAGAAGAGAATGGCATGATATACTTAATGCAATGAAACAGAAGGGCCTTGAACCAAGGATACTGTATCCAGCACGACGATCATTTAAATATGATGGTGGGATCAAACAATTCCCAGACAAGCAAAAGCTGAGGGAATTTGCTTCCCACAAACCACCTCTACAGGGCATCCTACAGGGACTGCTCTAGATGGGAGCACCCCTAAAAAGAGCACAGAACAAAACACACAACATATGAAGAATGGAGGAGGAGGAATAAGAAGGGAGAGAAGAAAAGACTCTCCAGACAGTGTATATAACAGCTCAATAAGCGAGCTAAGTTAGGCAGTAAGATACTAAAGAAGCTAACCTTGAACCTTTGGTAACCACGAATCTAAAGCCTGCAATGGCAATAAGTACATATCTTTCAATAGTCACCCTAAATGTAAATGGACTTAATGCACCAATCAAAAGACATAGAGTAATAGAATGGATAAAAAAGCAAGACCCATCTATATGCTGCTTACAAGAAACTCACCTTAAACCCAAAGATAAGCATAGACTAAAAGTCAAGGGATGGAAAAACATATTTCAGGCAAACAACAGTGAGAAGAAAGCAGGGGTTGCAGTACTAATATCAGACAAAATAGACTTCAAAACAAAGAAAGTAACAAGAGATAAAGAAGGCCACTACATAATGATAAAGGGCTTAGTCCAACAAGAGGATATAACCATTCTAAATATATATGCACCCAATACAGGAGCACCAGCATATGTGAAGCAAATACTAACAGAACTAAAGAGGGAAATAGACTGCAATGCATTCATTGTAGGAGACTTCAACACACCACTCACCCCAAAGGATAGATCCACCGGGCAGAAAATAAGTATAGACACACAGGCACTGAACAACACACTAGAACAGATGGACCTAATAGACATCTATAGAACTTTACATCCAAAAGCAACAGGATATACATTCTTCTCAAGTGCACATGGAACATTCTCCAGAATAGACCACATACTAGCTCACAAAAAGAGCCTCAGTAAATTCCACAATATTGAAATTCTACCAACCAATTTTTCAGACCACAAAGGTATGAAAGTAGAAATAAATTCTACAAAGAAAACAAAAAGGCTCACAAACACATGGAGGCTTAACAACATGCTACTAAATAAACAATGGATCAATGAACAAATCAAAATAGAGATCAAGGAATATATAGAAACAAATGACAACAACAACACTAAGCCCCAACTTCTGTGGGATGCAGCGAAAGCAGTCTTAAGAGGAAAGTATATAGCAATCCAGGCACACTTGAAGAAGGAAGAACAATCCCAAATGAATAGTCTAACATCACAAATATTAAAACTGGAAAAAGAAGAACAAATGAGGCCTAAAGTCAGCAGAAGGAGGGACATAATAAAGATCAGAGAAGAAATAAACAAAATTGAGAAGAATAAAACAATAGCAAAAATCAACGAAACCAAGAGCTGGTTCTTTGAGAAAATAAACAAAATAGATAAGCCTCTAGCCCAACTTATAAAGAGAAAAAGAGAGTCAACACAAATCAACATAATCAGAAATGAGAATGGAAAAATCACGACAGACTCCACAGAAATACAAAGAATTATTAAAGACTACTATGAAAACCTATATGCCAACAAGCTGGAAAACCTAGAAGAAATGGACAACTTCCTAGAAAAATACAACCTCCCAAGACTGACCAAGGAAGAAACACAAAAGTTAAACAAACCAATTACAAGCAAAGAAATTGAAACAGTAATCAAAAAACTACCCAAGAACAAAACCCCGGGGCCAGACGGATTTACCTCAGAATTTTATCAGACACACAGAGAAGACATAATACCCATTCTCCTTAAAGTGTTCCACAAAATAGAAGAAGAGGGAATACTCCCAAACTCATTCTATGAAGCCAACATCACCCTAATACCAAAACCAGGAAAAGACCCCACCAAAAAAGAAAATTACAGACCAATATCCCTGATGAATGTAGATGCAAAAATACTCAATAAAATATTAGCAAACAGAATTCAACAGTATATCAAAAGGATCATACACCATGACCAAGTGGGGTTCATCCCAGGGATGCAAGGATGGTACAACATTCGAAAATCCATCAACATCATCCACCACATCAACAAAAAGAAAGACAAAAACCACATGATCATCTCCATAGATGCTGAAAAAGCATTTGACAAAATTCAACATCCATTCATGATAAAAACTCTCAGCAAAATGGGAATAGAGGGCAAGTACCTCAACATAATAAAGGCCATATATGATAAACCCACAGCCAGCATTATACTGAACAGCGAGAAGCTGAAAGCATTTCCACTGAGATCGGGAACCAGACAGGGATGCCCACTCTCCCCACTGTTATTTAACATAGTACTGGAGGTCCTAGCCACGGCAATCAGACAAAACAAAGAAATACAAGGAATCCAGATTGGTAAAGAAGAAGTTAAACTGTCACTATTTGCAGATGATATGATACTGTACATAAAAAACCCTAAAGACTCCACTCCAAAACTACTAGAACTGATATCGGAATACAGCAAAGTTGCAGGATACAAAATCAACACACAGAAATCTGTAGCTTTCCTATACACTAACAACGAATCAATAGAAAGAGAAATCAGAAAAACAATTCCATTCACCATTGCATCAAAAAGAATAAAATACCTAGGAATAAACCTAACCAAGGAAGTGAAAGACTTATACTCTGAAAACTACAAGTCACTCTTAAGAGAAATTAAAGGGGACACTAATAAATGGAAACTCATCCCATGCTCATGGCTAGGAAGAATTAATATCGTCAAAATGGCCATCCTGCCGAAAGCAACATACAAATTTGATGCAATCCCTCTCAAATTACCAGCAACATTCTTCAATGAATTGGAACAAATAATTCAAAAATTCATATGGAAACACCAAAGACCCCGAATAGCCAAAGCAATCCTGAAAAAGAAGAATAAAGTAGGGGGGATCTCACTCCCCAACTTCAAGCTCTACTACAAAGCCATAGTAATCAAGACAATTTGGTACTGGCACAAGAACAGAGCCACAGACCAGTGGAACAGATTAGAGACCCCAGAAATTAACCCAAACATATATGGTCAATTAATATTTGATAAAGGAGCCATGGACATACAATGGCAAAATGACAGTCTCTTCAACAGATGGTGCTGGCAAAACTGGACAGCTACATGTAGGAGAATGAAGCTGGACCATTGTCTAACCCCATATACAAAGGTAAACTCAAAATGGATCAAAGACCTGAATGTAAGTCACGAAACCATTAAACTCTTGGAAAAAAACATAGGCAAAAACCTCTTAGACATAAACATGAGTGATCTCTTCCTGAACATATCTCCCCGGGCAAGGAAAACAACAGCAAAAATGAACAAGTGGGACTACATTAAGCTGAAAAGCTTCTGTACAGCGAAAGACACCATCAATAGAACAAAAAGGAACCCTACAGTATGGGAGAATATATTTGAAAGTGACAGATCTGATAAAGGCTTGACGTCCAGAATATATAAAGAGCTCACACGCCTCAACAAACAAAAAACAAATAACCCAATTAAAAAATGGGCAGAGGAACTGAACAGACAGTTCTCCAAAAAAGAAATACAGATGGCCAAGAGACACATGAAAAGATGCTCCACATCGCTAATTATCAGAGAAATGCAAATTAAAACTACAATGAGGTATCACCTCACACCAGTAAGGATAGCTGCCATCCAAAAGACAAACAACAACAAATGTTGGCGAGGCTGTGGAGAAAGGGGAACCCTCCTACACTGCTGGTGGGAATGTAAATTAGTTCAACCATTGTGGAAAGCAGTATGGAGGTGCATCAAAATGCTCAAAACAGACCTACCATTTGACCCAGGAATTCCACTCCTAGGAATTTACCCTAAGAACGCAGCAATCAAGTTTGAGAAAGACAGATGCACTCCTATGTTTATCGCAGCACTATTTACAATAGCCAAGAATTGGAAGCAACCTAAATGTCCATCTGTAGATGAATGGATAAAGAAGATGTGGTACATATACACAATGGAATACTACTCAGCCATAAGAAGTGGAAAAATCCAACCATTTGCAGCAACATGGATGGAGCTGGAGAGTATTATGCTCAGTGAAATAAGCCAAGCGGAGAAAGAGAAATACCAAATGATTTCACTCATCTGAGGAGTATAGGAACAAAGGAAAAACTGAAGGAACAAAACAGCAGCAGAATTACAGAACCCAAAAATGGACTAACAGGTACCAAAGGGAAAGGAACTGGGGAGGATGGGTGGGCAGGGAGGGATAAGGGGGGGGAAGAAGAAGGGGGGTATTAAGATTAGCATGCATGGGGGGGAGGGAGAAAGGGGAGGGTGGGCTGCACATCACAGAGAGGACAAGTAGTGACTCTACCACATTTTGCTAAGCTGATGGACAGTAACCGTAATGTGGTTGTTAGGGGGGACCTGATATAGGGGAGAGCATAGTAAACATAGTATTCTTCAGGTAAGTGTAGATTAAAAATTTAAAAAAAAAAAGAAAGAAAGAAAGAAAAGGGGGATTACTCCTTAACAGGATAAAACTATTGGTAAATCAAAGATCAACGCATGCTTTAAATATCCTTAATGTTGATCACTTAAAGGGTTTCAGATGATCAGCTATGGAGGTACTCTTTTCTGATAATATTCCTTTCTCTTAATTAAAAAAAAAAAAAAAAAAGCAGTTACTGTGTGCTGACCTCCAATGAGTTCTGCACAGTGGTATAGAGGGCATGTCAAAGTGTGGGCAAAGGGTCTGTTTGTTTCTACGCAGAAGATCAAGGCCTAGCTTGGATACCCAGAAAATGAACTAAGATACGATATGAGGAGGAGCTTCCGGCATCAGCACTCTCTGGAGGACTCGTGCCGGGGGATGATCATCAAAAAGCCTCCACAGGGATCCGGACGATGCTGCGGTTGTGGCTGCATCCAGCCCACCGTCTCCTGGACTTGCCATAAGAAGGAGGAGGGAGATGTCTAGGCTGGCATGTGCATACAGTGAGACAACGAATTTGACTGGATCTGTACTGTTGGAACTCAACCAGGAGTTGGGAGGGGTGCAAGTTGTAGCACCCCAAAATCTCATGACTATAGACTATCTATGGTTAAAAGAACATATGGGATGTGAACAGATCCCAGAAATGGGCTGCTTTAATTTGTCTGATGGTTCAAGTACAGTTGGAAAATATCCATCATATCATAGATAAATTTTCACAAATGCCTAGGGTGCCTAAATGGTTTTCTTGGCTTCACTGGAGATGGCTGGTAATTATAGATTTGCTTTGTTTATGTCACCGTATTCCTATTATGTTAATATGTGTGTGCAAATTAGTTAGTAGTTTAAAACCTATACATACTTAAGGTACTATACAAGAAGATATGTCAAAGAAATAATCAATCCTCCCAAGTTTCCTTCATATACTACATCTATAGCTTTTCTTCTTCCTTCCTAATTACAAACCTTAAATAGAATTCGTGCCTCATATCGAATTTACCGAGTATCATAATTCCTCCAGGTGGTAAAGATACCTCGAGACAAGTGCTGGGCATAGAAGCCACAGGGCATAAATCTGCAAAGAAGTAAAAAGCTAACCTTTGCAAACAGTATGGCTTCTCTCTCACTTACCAACTTTACATTTCCCTGTATGGCCCCGGAAGATGACTGGTTAGCCAGAGACGGGTAAGATTCCTCAAGGGAGGAACAACCTAAGACAGGCACAGTCGCAGGGGGGCCATCAGGTGAGAATTTGGGGATCAACAGAGGTGAGGCTCAGAACCTCACCCCACCTGCTTTGAGAGAAATCTTCTGCATCCGTGGATGTCTTGCTGCCCTTGTCTAGCCTGGATTAATACTTAGTCCATAGGCACACACCTGATCATCTGATCATCTACATTTGCCTTCTTACAGCACTAAACTATGTTTTCTACCTTTATCTTGCATCTACCTACCACTTCAGCATTTTATTAAAAATAAAAATAATAATAATAATAGGAGAAATGTGGGATCAACATATAAATCAAGTACAAAAATCAAATGAATATTCATATTTGACCTGATGGTTTATAGGTCATATTGCATGATCAAAACCAAAAGTTTCTGTGATGAATGCCCTTGTACTGTTCACCATGTAAGAATTTATTCACTCTGTAAGAATTCGTTCACCATGTAAGAACTTGTTCGTTATGCTTCAGAAGATTGGAGACTGACGAGAATTAGGCTTGAGATGGATTAATGATTGTACATTGAGCATTGACCCCCCTATACTGAATTTTATTGTTGTTAACAACCATTTGATCAATAAATATGAGAGATGCCCTCTCAAAAAAAAAAAAAAAAAAAAAGAAATTTATTTTGAATTGTTTTTGCTCAAAAATAATGTTGAAGGGGTAATACTCATGTATATATTGTTTAATACATTACAAGTTATTTTCTTTTTTTCATTTGTATTTTAAATGATCAAATGTACATGACAGTGATCCAACAGTCCTCCCACCCCCTGCCCCTGCCCATTCCCCTTTCTCTTGGTAACCACTAGTCAATTCTCAGTGTCTATGAGTCTAATGCTGTTCTATTTCTTCTGTTTTGCCTTATTATATTCCAGAAATAAGTGAAACCATATGGTATTTGTCTTTCTCTGCCAGGCTTATTTCACTGAGCATAATGCTCTCTAGATCCATCCATGTTGTTGCAAATGGCAGGATTTCTTTTATTTTTATGGCCAAGTATTATTCCATTGTGTATCTGTATCACTTCTTCTTTATCCATTCATCTATTGATGGACACTTAAGTTGCTTAACCCACCAACAGTATAGTAGGGTTCCTATTTCTCCACATCCTTGCCAGCATTTGTTGTTTCTTGTCTTTTGAATAGTGGCCATTCTAACTGGTTTGAGGTGGTATCTCATTGTGGTATTAATTTGCATTTCCCTGATGATTACCAGTGTGGAGCATCTTTTCATGTGCCTGCTGGCCATTTGTATTGCTTTTTTGGAGAAGTGTCTGTCTGTTCAAGCCCTCTGATCATTTTTTAAACAGGTTATTTGTTTTTTGGGTGTTGAGGGTATGAGTTCTTTATATACTTTGGATGTTAACCCCTTATCAGATGAGTCATTATGAATATCTTCTCCCACACTGTAGGGTAGGTTTTTGTTCTGCTGATGGTGTCCTTTGCTGTATAGAGCTTTTTAGTTTGATATAGTCCTCCTTGTTCATTTTTTGTTTCCCTCACCCAAGGAGATGTGTCCAGGAAAAAACTGCTCATGCTTATATTCAATTTTTACTTATATTTTCTTCTATGAATTTTATGGTTTCATGACTTACATTCATATCTTTGATCCATTTTGAGTTCACCTTTGTGTATGGAGTTAGACAATAATCCAGTTTCATTCTCTGGATTATTGTAGCTGTCCAGTATTGCCAACACCATTTATTGAAGGGGCTGTCTTTTCCCCATTGTATATTCATCGCTCCTTTATTGTATATTAATTGACCATAGATGCGTGGGTTTATATCTGGGCTCTCTATTCTGTTTCATTGATCTATGGGTCTGTTCTTGTGCCAGTACCAAATTGTTTTGATTACTGTAGCTTTTCAGTAGGCCTTAAAGTTAGGGAGTGTAATCCCCCAGCTTTTTCTTCTTTCTCAGGACTGCTTTGGATATTTGGGTCTTTTGTGGTTCTATATGAGTATTAGAACTATACGTTTGAATTCGTTGAAGAATGCTTTTGGTATTTTGATAGGGATTGTATTGTATCCGTAAATTGTTTTGGGCAGGATGGACATTTTTGACAGTATTAGTTCTTCCTATCCATGAGCACAGGATATATTTCCATTTATTATTGTCTTCTTTAATTTCTCTTGAGAGTGTCTTGTAGTTTCATGGCATATATCTTTCACCACCTTGGTTCGGTAAATGGGGTTGTTTTCCTTATTTCTCTTTCTGCTAGTTCATTGTTAGTGTACAGAAATGCAACTGATTTCTGTGTATTAATTTTGTATCCTACAACTTTGCTGAATTCCATTATTAGTTCAGGTAGTTTTTTTGTGGATTCTTTAGGCTTTTCTATGTATAATATCATGTTATCTGAAAATAGTTAAAGTTTAACTTCTTTCTTACCAATTTGGATGTCTTTTTTCTCTCTGTGTTGTCTGATTGCTGTGGCTAGGACCTTCAGTATTATGTTGAATAAAAGTGGTGAGACTGGGCATCCTTTTCTCGTTCCTGATCTTAGAGGAAAAGCTTTCAGCTTCTCGCTGTTAAGTGTGATGTTTGCTGTGGGTTTGTCATATATGGCCTTTATTATGTTGAGGTATTTGCCCTCTATCCCCATTTTTTTAAACAGTTTTTATCATAAATGGTTATTGAATTTTGTCAAATGCTTTTTCAGCATCTATGAAGATGATTATGTGATTTTTGTCCTTTTTGTTGATGTGGTATCTAGCTACCATGTGCTAGACTTCACAAGTAAGTAGTGGGGATATTGATTGACTTTCAAATATTGTATCATCTTTGCATCCCTGTAATAAATCCTAGTTGATCATGGATGATCTTTTTGATGTATTTTTGGATTTGGTTTCTTAATACTTTGTTGAGGATTTTTACATCTATGTTCATCAGGGGTATTGGTCTGTAATTTTCTTTTTTTTTTGTAGAGTCTTTGTTTTTGGTATTAGAGTGATGCTTGCTGCATAGAATGAATTTGGAAATATTCCCTCCTTTTCTTCTTTTTCAAATAGTTTAAGAATGTGTATTAGCTCTTCTTTGCACAGTTGATTCAGCTGTGAAGATGTCTGGTCCAGGCATTTTGTTTATAGGTAGTTTCTTGATTACCAATTCGATTTCATTTCTGGTAATTGGTCTGTTCAGATGTTCTGTTTCTTTCTGGGTCAGTCTGAGAAGGTTGTATTTTTCTAGGAAGTTGTTCATTTCTTCTAAGTTGTCCAATTTATTGGCATATAATTTTTCATAGTATTTTCTAATAATTCTTTGTGTATCTGTGGTATCCATTGTGATTATTCCTTCTTTGCTTTTGATTCTGTTATGTGTCTACCCACACTCTCTTTTTTTCTCAGTATGTCTAGCTGGGGGTTTATCTATTTTGTTTTTTTCTCAAAGAATCAACTCCTGGTTTCAGTGATTTTTTTTCTACTATATTATTCTTCTCAAGTTTATTTATTTCTGCTTTGAGCTTTATTATGTCCCTCCTTCTGCTGACTTTGGGTTTCATTTGTTATTTCTCTAGTTTCTTTAATTTTTATTTTAGACTCTTTATTTTGGATTGTTGTTTCTTGCAATAAGCCTGTATACTTATTGATAAGTGATGTACTTTCCTCTTCTGCCTTTTCTGTGTCCCACAGATTTGGGGCTGTTGTGTTTTGTTTTCATTTGTCTCCATGTATTGTTGGCCTGCCGTGGGTGGGGCCACCTCTCTCTTTGGCTTCTGTGGTCATCTTAGTCTGGGTGGGCAGTTTGCTTGAACTGCTGCCTCGTGATTAGCTCAGGAATCTCTGCTGTGCTCACTCTGGGAGGGTCTGTGCTCAGCCTGGCCTGATGCAATGGCCAGCCTGCAGGGTTAATGGGGTGTGTGGACCAATGTGCTTCAGCCAGATGTAGCACAGGGTTTGGAAGGAAGGAAGGAGGAAGGTGCTCTTGGGTCTGGCTCCTCCAGGTACCTCCCTGGTTGGGCTGAAATGGAGCCAAGCAAGCTAGGAGAATTTCCCTCTGTCTGTCAGACAGCAAAGTTGGATGTTGGCAGTGGGCCAAGTGAGTTAGTTTCTGGCACTGTGTGAAGGGAGGAGCCTCAGGGCTGCAGTTGCCAGCAAGTGGAATGGAGCATCTGGGGCTTCATGACAAATACATGCCAATATCAGATATTCCCAGTCTGTTGGGCCAAGGAAGGACTAGATAAGCACCCTCTACATGCCCTTTCTACTGAGGAGAGAGTTATGGCCAACCCACGTCCCTTCTGGTACCCTTCCCACTGCTGGCAAGTCTTTCAAACTGCCACCTCTGCCTTGGGTCTCAGGACTGGCGGAGTGTGCCTGCCCTCCACGAGTGGCTGGAGTCTCAGCCTCCCAGAGTGCTCCGCCTGCCCATGCTGTCCAGCCCTGACAATCACCAGAACCCAATACAACATGGTTTCGTGCTCTCAGAGAAGATCTCCAGGGCCAGGTGTGCAATCCTCCTGGGCTTCTACATCTTTCCTGCTCCATTCTTTTTCCTCTCAGCTGTAGGCTGGGGTGCAGGCAGGGCTTGGGTACCCCTCAGTCTTGGTTTTGCCACCTCACCGTTTTCCTGTGTGGTGCTCTCTCCTTCCTCATGTGTAGGAGGTGTGTTGTGCAGTGTTCAGGTCATTTCCAGATCTAGTTGCATTTTCTGTATTTTCCTCTTTTATGTGTTTTTGGGAGGAGGTTTCCATTTTGCCTTCCTATTCTGCCATCTTTAATCCTCCCGCAAGCACCAACCTCTAGTCGTGATGGAAAGCAGTTACAAGTTATTTTCTTAGGACATATTCCTTGAAGCTAAATGTATTCAGTGGACTGGACTTAGAACAATATACTTATCTATTTTATTTTATAACATGAACAAAGTTTAAAACTCAAAACAAATCCACTGTTAAGAATCAAACTGCCCTAAATATATATGTTTGTGTACCTATATGTATACATGTGTGTCTGTGTATTTATATACATATATATGCCAATATCCAGTATTAACTATGTAGCTTGATACTAAATTGTGAATATGTTAAATAATTAAGTCTAGGTAAGAGATTCAAGATACAGACTTGGATATCATAGACTCAGTAAGTCTTTTGTGCATAAACATTTCATGGTAAATAAGCATTCCAAGGAATAGAGATTTCCATGTAATGGAAATTGGGCATGTGGCCCAAGCCACCAGTGTCCTGTTTTTGTTACAAACACTTCTCTACAAGAAGTGATCCTGTTTGATAATTCTATGCTGTTCATCAGCCATGTCTAGATATATGTTGCTTTCGTGGAAAGAAGATGAAACAAAAGAGTTTAAATGTTTCTAATAATTCTTTTATGTTGCTAAGATTAAGTCACAGTTAATATTCAATTTTCTTTCTTTCTCTTAGCAATGTAGGCCTCCTGATTATTCAAAATAAAAATAAAAGTAAAAAAACCCAAAAAAATCAAATACACCCATCCACATAGGACTTAGAACACTATGTTAAGGCTGACGCAAAGATTCGTAGTAATTGGAGAAGTGTACAGGATGGTGAGCTTATCACACTGTTCTCTTTCCCAGTTGGGTTCAAAACATTTCTTTTCACTTGTTAATTCATGCCAGAGTGGCTGCCCATCAGCAGGGTGCAGTTCTAGCTCCTCTGACTAGGGATATAACTTCTAGCAATATATTTGCAATAACAAAATTTAACTGAAGTGAAAGCAAATTACAGGTCCAGTGGAGTTCATTATAATGGGATCTTGTCCATATTTGTACTTTATTGAGAATATAAATCAACCTGGTGAGGTTTCCTTTACCCTTCCTCTTTGGAAACTGCCTGCCAATGTAATTTATGTGTTCTTCTCTCACAAGAGGGTGCCTAGGAAAACCAGTTCTGTCCATGTGTATCAACATTTCATGACAGATATGGAGTATTTGCAATTCATTTGCTAAGAAAGATATTTTTAAGTGAAGGAGACATATTGTAAATTTTCCATTTTAGTACTGTCTCACACTTCAAATAGGAAAATACTTTCAAAGAAGCTAGCCCTTTTCCCATCATGGAAACTATATTTTAGTTTGTATGAGGCATTCAGCATGGATTAATTTTCCAGAGGAAAGGTAATAGGTGAAATAATCATACTCTCTGGACAGAAAAAGGGGAATATATGAGTTTGGTCTGCCTTACATAATAATAAACAAATATAGCCCGTATTATATGCCACATATTTTTCTAAGCTCTTGAGTGTATATTAACTCATTCAATCCTTTCCATAACTATGAGTTGGATACTTATCACTCCCCTTTTATGGATGAGGAAACTGAGGCACAAAAGGGTTAAATAAGTTTCGTGAGGTCATCACACAGCTACCAAATGGTAGAGCTGGGAATCAAATCATGGCAATGCAAGTTCAAATGCATGCTCATAATCTCTAGTCCCTGGGGAAGCTGGTGAGAATAAAGCCCAGGAAGATAGTACTGGAATGTCTACCCTAGCCACTTCATATTATCCAAATGTAAACTGTACCTAAATATGAGTGACCAATCTTTATACCATAGGCTAGTAAAACAGAAATGTATGGCTGTACTTCTCCAAGTTCAACATAAATAGGAATAATCTGAAGAACTTGTTGAAAACAGATTTCCAGGTTCCATTTTCAGATAGTCTGCTTTAAGAAATTATGCACAAAGATTTGTATTCCCAGTAAGTTCAAGATGATGTTGATTTTGGCTCAGGGATCACATTTTGAGCAGCACTGCTATTAGAGACACCTGGACCCTGAAGAGAAAAGACAAGACAAGAAGCATCCATGATGGATAACATGCACCTCTGGCTAAGAAGAAAAGTTATCCTGTAAGCAAGGAGCCAGAATGGCAACTGCCAACAAGGTGGCCTTTGATTTTGTAGTGCAGATTATTTTATTCTACAAGCAATCATTTTAATGTAGCAAGGGCTGCCAAGAATGTGGGGAGTAGGGAGAGAGGAGGTCCAGCTCCACCCCGAGGGATCAGATTCATACCGATGAAGGGACGCAGATTTCACATGAGGGGATGAAACAGAAGTTTTGCATCCTTTCAAGACTTAAGACAGGTTGAGGATTCCTAAGTCTTACATTTTCTCTCAGAAAATATAAAGGTACCAGTGGTATGGTTTGAGCTGCATAAGTTTTCCAGCTGAGGGTTTCAAAGTGCTTATGTGTTCATCTGGGTATGTGGTGTTTGTCAAACGTGTTAGGATCTCTTACATTCAGCATACTTAATGCTTTATGGCCAGAGGTCTCCTTTTTCTTTTCAACCGTCTTTCATTTCCTTGTTTTCAGAAACAGTTACTGAACAGCTACCAAGTGCTAGACTTCACAAGTAAGTAGTGGGGATCACAGAGTCTGTTGTCTGGCAGGGGGAAACAGACACTAAACATGCAGTGCAGCAAGCATTTCATGAATTAATTGCAATTGTGATTAATTCCATGAAGGAGATGCTGGGAATGGAGGCAGAAGGTGGTGGTAAATCTGTGACAGGTTGGACACCATTGCTTAAGATGCTGTATCTACTACAAGGGAATCTCCATGCTAGAGAAGGCCAGGCTGCCTTTCTCTGTGGTACCTATCACATGATTACGTTGAAAAGGGGTATTTCTTTGTGACTTGGGTCTGATTTACTCACTTTTGACTGAGAAAACAAGAGAATATCTCATGGATTTGTGGATGCTTATCCTAAATTTCCCTCCCTCAACTACACTGCAAGTGAATGTATAAACTCTTTGAAGATTTTTCTTACTTTTCTGTTGACCATATGACCTACATAGACACAGCTCTATTTCATTGTCTATTTCAGGTTGTAAAACTACTATAGGTCAGGGGCCCAGAGCTATACAATTAATTTTCTCAGCACTGAGAGCTTCATGCACGATTAGGTGCTTAAATGCCTTTGCATTCTAGGGATGATGCTTGTTGAAGTTTTCCTAGGAATTTGATTGATGGTCTAAATGGTGCTTGGCTTCATACAGATAATATTAATGACTGTGTTTAATATAGTGTTAAGAAGATTGTGCTTGTAAGCCAAAGCTTCAAAAATTAGTGAGAAAGTCATAGAGAGCATGCATTGTCTTTTTATTATGTCATAGGGCCATATGTTTTATGTAGAGTTAGTTATTTTTGCCTAAATTTCTGGGTTGTGGGTGGGGGACAAGGGATAAATGTGGAGTATGGAAAGATATTACAATAGCTTTGTTAAATGGATATTAATATTCAATTTTACTAAATGTCACAATGATAAGTAGAATCATATTCTGAAATACATGATTATCCATATAGACATTGAATGTTGGCTCTATATAACTAATAAGGAAGTTGCAATCATTTTTATGACAACTAGTCCTCTAATAAATATTATATATTAGTTCATATTAATATATGTTAATATATATTAAATACTATGTATTAATAGATATTATATAATTATTAAAATCAGTATGAAAACGCTAACTCATTTCTGTAGGAAAATAAGCAAAACTCCTTTTAGCAAGAATTAGATCAATAGAAATATTTTGAAAACACTAGACGTGTTCTATAAATTTAACCTTACTTAACTACTGGTTTCATAATTACATTTTGTGTTGCATATTTAAAATTCCAATGAAATTTTTCTGGGACTTGTAAAACAATATTGAGTCTTGGCATTTACTTAACTGTAATATGCTAGCAGCTTGGCATAGAGGGCACCAAGCTGATTTAGCCTATAGAGTCTTGGAAAGGGTTGCATTTCTAGGCTTGCAGTTTTTGCAACAAAAAAGTGCTTTGTCTGGCCATCTGGAAGGTATGAGAGCTGATTCATTCAATGTTCTCTTTTTTCCTTCCATCACTAAATCTTATTTGCTTATTTTATATCTTAACACCCTTATCTGGGACTATTTGCTGTCATACCTGGAAAGCATTATAGCTACTTTATTTAGAATAGTGCCTAAAATACACATTTGTTCAGCTTTTTCTCAAAGGTGAATACAGCTCAACTAAACCTAGACACTGTGGATAAACATTTTCCACTTTTGATGAAATTCTCTTTAAACTATCAAATCCAAAACACATCTGTCCCATGTTTCCTGCCATTTTCTTGATTTCTTTTTGCCTACCTAGAACATATGAGCTTGGATTAAGTCTTGATTTTCCCAGCTCTGTGGTTTACATTTTCTCAGTCTGAGTCCTTTGGCTGACGTTTGTTTTAGACCATAAACCTCCGTCATCCTCAGTTCTCTCATTTGTGGAAATGACATTTTCTTATGTGCTGTTATAAGGAGTAAATGAAATTAATGTGTAAAAAGTGTTTAGCACAATGATTGTCACACAGCATGAATATTCAGGAATTTTTAAAAATAATAAACTAAAATATATATTTCTGATTTGAGAATCATAAAGGGAGCATATAGATAACCTAACTAAGATCCATATCTGATGGAATAGCCATTAAGAATCATATCTGTAGATGTATTCAGGTTTTAAAAAGCAGTGAGATATGAAGTGTCAGTTATGAAAAAACATAAAATAACTTGAAGAGTGGAATACTAAACATTTAACAGCTAATATCACACTCAATGATGAAAAGCTGAAAGCTTTTCTTCAAAGATCAGGAAAAAGACAAGGATGCCCATTCTCACCACATTTTTTTTAATGGAAGTATAGTTGATATACAATCTTATATTAGTTTCATGTATACAGCATAGTGGTTCAACAGTTACCCACATTATTAAATCCTCACGTCCTCTAGTGTGGTTATGATCAACACAGAAAGATGTTACAGAACTATTGACTGTATTCTCCCCATGCTGCACTTCCATCTGCATGATCAACTTATATTGTGATAGAGATTTTGTGCCTCTTCATCTCCCTCACATACCCTACCCACTCACCCCAACCCCTCTCCATGGCAACCACCAGTCACTTTTCAGTGTCTATGAGTCTATTGCTGTTTTGTTGATGTTGTTTTGTTTTTATATTCCACATATAAGTGAAATCTTATGGTATTTGTCTTTCTGCATCTGGCTTATTTCAAATCTCTGTTTCAAAAAGATATATGCAGCTCTATGTTTATTGCCTCATTGTTTATGATAGCCAAGATGTGGAGGCAACCAAAGTGTCTATCAATAAATAAATGGATAAAAAAGATGTGGCACATACACACAATGGAATATTACTCAGCTATAAAAAAGAAAGAAATCCTACTATTTGCAACAACATAGATGGATCTAGAGGGTATTATGCTCAGTGAAATAAGTAATATGGAGAAAAACAAATATCATCACTTTTATTCAACATAGTATTGGAAGTTCTAGCTAGAATGATTACTCAAGAAATATAAATAATAGCCATCCAAATGGAAATAAGAAGTAAACCTGTCCTTTTCAGATGACATGATTTTGTATATAGAAAACTCTAATGACACCACCAAAAATTGTTAGAACTAATTAATA
The DNA here is from genome assembly GCF_040802235.1 of Manis javanica. Lineage (NCBI taxonomy): Eukaryota > Metazoa > Chordata > Mammalia > Pholidota > Manidae > Manis > Manis javanica. The sequence goes on from NC_133161.1 coordinate 73,596,364, forward strand.
AATTTAGTAAAGTTGCAGGATACAAAATTAATATACAAAATCTCTTGCATTCCTATACATTAACAAGGAACTATCAGAAGAAATTAGGAAATAAATCTCACTTATAATTGCATCAAAAAATAATAAAATACTTAGGAACAAGTTCAACCAAGGAGGGGAAAGACGTGTGCACTGAAAATTATGACATTGATGAAAGGAATTGAAGACATGAATACATGGAAAGATATTCTCTATGGATTGGAAAAAGTAATATTTCTAAAATACCTATTTTACCCAAAGCTTCTACAAAGTCACTGAAACTCCTATCAAAATACCAACAGCACTTTTCACAGAACTAGAATAAATCATCCTAAACTTTGTATGGAACCACAAAAGACCCTAAATAGCCAAAGTAATCTTGAAAAAGAACAGAGCTGGAGGAATCATATTCCCTGAATTAAAACTCTGTTACAAAGCTATCATAAAAGAGTACACAAACATACACATGGATCATAAATGCACATAGGTCAGTGAAGCAGATTAGAGAGCATAGATGGCCAATTTATGACATAGGAAGCAAAATGTGCAATGGGGAATGGACAGTCTCTTCAATACATGGTGTTGGGAAAATTGGACAGCCGCACACAATTGAATGAAACTAGACTACTCTGAACATCCATTTCGTGACTAACCCTATTCAGGCCCCAGGGAAATACCTTTCCACAACTCTTCACCTTTGCCTCAAACAAAAGCTGATTGTTTCTAAAGGATATGAGTCAGCGGGTGCTGCTTCCACCAAGTACCAGAGATGGACACTGCTCCAGAGTAGGGGGAATTTTGTCCATAAAGTCCCTTAGGGAAAAGACAGGTTAATTAACATGATTCTTTTCAGATGGCATATACAGTAGATTTTTTCAAAATAAAATACTGTTTCTGGTAGGCATGAATGCAGATTTTGTACTTTTGCTGTTCATCCTATTCCAATTCAAAGTAACCATGAATTATCACAATATTCACAACAGTGCTACTGGTATCTGGGAACATTTTAATGTATTAAATAAGTCATGTTACCACTGAAAATCCAGATGTATCATGAGAGAAGTAGGATAGTAATTCTTTACATTGGCAAGTATACAGAAGTTAAACTGTAGAATTTATAATAGTTTTATTTTTCTAATATTATTTAATGAGATTTAATTAAGTTTCCAGAACCTAATTTTAATGTTGGTTTTATTTATATTATTTTGATTTAAAGATTTATTAAATTATAATTTGTACTCTACCTTTTAATTTAGTACTTAATTTTGAATATTTAAAAGTAAAATAACTTTTTTAAAATACAGACCTTATATCTTGATTTAAAATGTTTTAAATTTATGATTTTTAAATGAAGTAATATTTTTTACTGTAAATATTTGGAAGGGAAATATGCCACATTTTTACTCTGAAAACTTTTATATTTCATCTTAAATTTTTTCAAAAGAATAAAGTCAAGATAATAGAAAAAATGACAATGGAGTTCAGTAAAAACATAACTGAAAGAAAAAAGAATGAGAAAAAATCTTCAAAGAGGCAATTTGATTTATTTGTTAAAACTTGGAAACAATAAAGTAAGAATCTTATGCTATTAAGACCAAGTCACAAAATTTGCTAACAGGACAGTACAGATTTTTAATATACTGAAGGTTAATTACTGGTGAGATAATTAATGTGAGCAAGTAAACTAACCTAACCAAACCTGAACCTACAACTTGAGCAGATAAAGTAAAATCTCTGAAGTTTATATGTATTTTATTAAATGAAAGTTTAATTGCTGATCAAAATCATGAGAATAAAAAAGAATTATTCATGTTGAATCCACAAATCAGAATCAGTAAATGCAACACTGTGGAGCAGAGTTTCACCTCTCAGGAGGAGAAATCTACCATCATGAAACTGGCAAATTGCAGAAGGATAAGGCCATTTTGCTCCACTTGCTGTAAGAGGATCCTGGAAAATGGCCGTCCCAAATTTCTGCATCAATTATTAGTATGAGGATATTTATAACAAACTATAGTATGAATAAAATGTTTACAATTTTCCACTGGATGACCATGGCAATAAATTAATTTTACACATATTTTGAAGTAAATTAGAAACTGGCTTTTCTGTTTTCAGCACAAAGATAGTTTTTTTATTTATGTTATGTGTTTCATAATCAATCTTCAAGATAAGCTTTGGTTAATGATGTATAGGTGACTGAAAACAATTACTTTCTCAATTAAAAGAACATAACCATTTGCACAGGAAAAAAGTACATGTGCATTTAGTAGAATTTAAAAAGTTTAGTAAAGAGCAATTAATTCATAGTATTCAACAAAGACCAGTGAATACTGATAAAGAACATTGGGTGGTGTTCTGAAAAGAATAATATATGTCCAATATCTAGCTAAGAATAATGATCCTTTTTTGTAGCACTAACAGATTGGAAAATGTCTGGGTATAGTAAAAATGATTTCACAATTGGATGCTAGAGTGGCTGAACATGTAAAATGGATTAGAAGAAAATCCCATAATAAAATGATTATTTAGGATGGATAAATAAAAATGTGATGGTTGATTTGGTGGGAAATCAAATGAGGCAAGAAATTTAAGATACAATTTTTATAAAGCAAATATTCAATCAGTGAGAATATACCATTAACAAAAGTTATACTGAACAATGAACTTTTATTACATATATAATTTAAATATCAAGAAAGAAAAACAAGGAAGTTAATGATCTTTTCATTGATTATACATTAATTGAAGAGTACATTTCAGCTTGAGCAGAAAACTGCAGTGATTTTGAATGTTAAGCATTAAAAATGATGAACCAGTTTTTATGGTGTTAACATGTTTGTTAAAAAAGATGGTGTACACATCAGAAATATGGTCAAAATATTTGCAAACATTCCCTAACAAATTTGTCAACATAGTATACATTTATTCCTGTGAGACGGGGTGCAACTGTGCTAGGAGGGATGGTATTCTTTGGAACAAGGGGAGTATCATATATGATCTTTGTGCCCAAAGATTGAATGTCTTCATGAACCACATATCAGATTTGGCATTAAATCTCATGGACACATGATGAGAATGTTGACTGAATACTGATAAAGTGATTATATTTAATCTAAACAGGGTGTAAATGAAATACAGTAGAAGAGTTATGTGAAACAATAGATCGTCAAATAAATGTGAACTATGGTCTTTGGCAGAAAACTAATTTTGAATTTGCTCTACCCATAGTTATTTGATTATGAACTACTGCTTATTATTAAAATGTCAGCAAAAGTGGACCAAACATCTAAGAGAAGATATTTCAACCTGTTAAAGATTAGAAAGTCTTTTTAATTTGGAGAAAACTTTTTATGATATTTGCAACAAAAGTAACATTTGAATTTAATTAAAAAATTATATATCTATCTATACAGGACAAGATTTATGATTATGATTATAAACAAATAAGCCTAAAACTAATTTCTACTGTGACTATGTTCAAAATTAAGGTACATTTTCAGATTTAAACAAATTGAGCAACATACTGCTAAATTTTGATTTTTAAAAATGATGTCCTAGCTTTGAAACCTTGAACAAAGATCTTAAAAAAACATTTATAGACCTACATATTGATTTAAGTGATGTTTAAAGTCATACAATTTACCATAAATGAAAACTACCTAAGAACTAGAACAGCTTCAGAAGGTTATCTACTTTGGTGTTAATGTCAATAGAAAAAAAGTTGTGTAAAAATCTGGATTATGGCATACTCTATTGACTTACTGAAGTAAAATCAAGAATGATTTTTTATGGAATAAATGTGTAATAATTTATGAGATATCATGTCTTCTATTAATACTGCTGTACCCATTAAAAGACCATTTAGGTAATGGCAATAATAACTAAACCAGTTATTTGTTGACATTTTGCTGACTGACGGTAATATACAAATGTAGTTTTGCACATGCTTCTCAATTTTGAGATTATGAAGGTATATTTATTAAAGTGGGAGAGGAGAACACATTTTATTTAAAGTTACGGTCTTGGCTTACATTTTCTGAGACAGAAAACTTTTTTAGTTCTCACAGATATTGTTGAACTCTCCTGATTCAAGTCCCCGTCCCCACCTGGCCCAGCAGCACACTGAAGGTACTGGTTTCCAGATACCTTTGCAAACATTCAGGTGTCAGTCATACCCCCTGTATCTCTTCCTTTCCAAACTTTACTATCTATTAATTGTAGATCTAAATCTACAGAAGGTTGTAAAATACTTTTTTTACAGTCTGTTTCTAACTTTATGGGAATGTTTCCAACACTATACCTTACTTTAACTTTCTGATATGCTCCCTATCAGCTGAAAGAATCCCTTCTATTCTTGGTTGCCTTCACAACACAAGTGCTCTATCTTATCCATTTTAGGGAATTCTCTATTTTTTCTTTCCTTTCTTCATATTCCTCAATTTTGGAATATCAGAAGAATGTAGGCATTTCTGAATCTGTTCTCCATGTCTTTCTTTTTCTTTATTTTTTTTCTATATTCTGGTATATGACATCCATGGTGTTGATTTTTATCAAATATGAAGTTGGTTATGCTGGTATGTAAAAATCTTTATGATTCATGCTTAGGAGAAGGTGTGAGATGAGTTGAAGCAGTTTTTGTTCAACATCTCACTGACATTCAGAGAGGAGAGGTTTTAGCAGATTGTGCTGGTATTGGGTAGATTGCCTTCTGCAAATATGTGTTCCTTTTTTTACTGATATATGTATGTGTATATATATATATGTGTGTGTGTGTGTATATATATTTATATGTATAAAATATGTATATATACATATGTACTGATAGATAAATAAATATAAATGTATTAGAAGCATGATTAGGAATGGGATATTTACATAATTTCACAGTGATTCCCCCTCCCCCAGTATTTATTAACTATACAGGAAAAAAGGGTAACTTTTTAGTAGAAAAGCCTGGCCTACACCACCTAATAAAAATGATAAAAGTTACAAATACCACTAATGAGACAAATCAAACTTCATATAAACTTGTGGAATGCAGTGAGAATACAACATTACTTCTGTGATAGTACTGCCAAATATTTGTGACCTGAATCTAATTGTGAAGAAATGTCAGATGAAGCCAAATTGAGGAACATTTTACAAAACAATTGGACTGTAACATTCAAAAGTGTCAAGATCAGGAAAGTCAAGAAAATACTGAGGATCTCTTCCACATCAAAAGAGAATGAAAACAAATGCACTAGTGATTCTGAACTAGATGCTTTTGCTACTGGGATAAATGCTTCCTCTTGAATGAGGTCTGAGGATTTGATGGTAGCTGCGTATCATTGTTACTTTTTTTATTTGGATGGTTGTAGTATAATTATGTAGGAAAATGTCCTTTTTTCCCCAGAAAATACACTGAAATAGTTTAAAAAGTTTAAGTATTTAAAAATAGACTACAGAATATACTAAAGATAGGACATCAGGAGGGCAACTTAATCTCAAATGGTTCAGGAGAAATAAAATGTCATTCTATTGCAACTTTTCTATAATTTTTGATTGTTTCAAAATAAAAAAGGAAATATATTTTAATTCCACTGTATTCATATGTACTATAATTAAGTCCAGCATTGATTGAATACTCCCCTAAGGGCCTACCATACTTTGTCATTCAGTCCTTACAGCAACCCTGTGAGATAGGTACTATTACAGCACAGGAAATGGAAGCACAGAGGAGTCAGGTGACTTCCTCATATTTAGGGTGAGTAAGCAATGGAACTGTTTTGGCAGCTAAGGCATTCTCGGGATGAAACCCTCTCTTATAACTAAGCTTCATGCCCCTTGGCAGTTCAGACTTGGTGTCTATAATCATATTGGTCATCCATAAATATTTTCTATTATTTGGATCTGGTGAAGTTCTCCTTGATCTGTGTGCAGTGTTTACATCTTTGTTTACATTTATGAATCCCAGCATTTCCTAAGCCAGGGCTTCCCAATCCATGTGCTATGAATGAACAACGGCTGAGGTAGTGACCCCTCAGTCCTTGGTGGGGTGACTGGTAGGACGTGGGGCAATCACAGATTGATGGCTAGCCTGCTGTGGCCCTGGAGGAGGAGTGCAGACATATCCTACCATGTGCTGTGAACGTCATGATCTGAGATAGGGAAGCATTTTTAGAGTAGTATTCCTCTTTCCTTCAGCCATTTGTTATATTAGGTGATGCAAATATAATCTGCTCTCTGCAATAAATTCACTGCATTTGTCTCTACATAAATATTCTTCAGAAAACCTACACCAAGTAGAATAGAAAATAAAAGGCACAATCTTTTTGATTTCCTATTAGATATTCTGCTTCCTTCTCATTGCATAGACACTATTTCATTTTGGTGCTAAGCATTTAAAATTATTATTGTCACCTCTGGTGTTGCTGTATACAAATATGGATGAACAACACACATATGTGTGGTGTCTTGTTTAATCAAGTCAAGATAATATGGTTTTATAGTTGCAGCAGGTTGAATTATGATACAATTGCTAGTTGACAGGTAGTAATGTGGTGCTCTGTAGAATTATAAAAAGTACTGTAAATACTTTTTCATGCATAGTACTTTTTTTGCAGACTGGAAAATGAATTACTGCATTGCAGTGAAGAAATGACTGCCTTTCCAAGATATACTTTGGTCAATAATCATAATTTCTATTAAACAAATGTTCAGACAGTCCTGCATCCATCATCTTAAATCTATTTAAAAAGCTTTCTACAATTCCAGAATGTATGAATAACTTTTATGTTTAATATAGAAACTAATGTTGATGTCTCCCCTGATATGAAAATGGAAAGTCTAATTTTAACTAACAATTCTGTCAGTGTTATAAAGTGACTAAAAGAGACCAGTGCTGCTGGTTTATAATGAATGTATTACTCATGGCTGCTTCTGAGTAGGAAAGTGATAATTAGAGTAAAGCATCTTTTCCTCATAACTTAAATGTCAATGTCTTTCTTTTTCCCTGAATTTTCCAGTAAAACATTGCATCTAAGAAGGGCAAGTCAATTTCAGAAGGGTAAGCCAATTTCAGAAGGGTAAGCCAATTTTAGAGAGGTTATATTATAGAGACATAGAAGACATATACACTAGCCATTTCATACTAGCATTGAGTAAAATATTGAGGACTTTGTATTATTATTGATCTGCTAATTGTGACTGATAACTGACAATCTATAAGGAATCAATTGTTTGTAATGTCTTGTCCAAAAAGAAATTTGTCTTTCCAAGTAAATAATAAAAGTGGGGGTTAAATTTATACAGAGTCAATGTTCAGAGGCAACAGCTAACTCTTCAAAAATAATAAATTGCAGAGATATTAGTAACTAATGTAAATGAATGGATGCTAAGAAAGTTATAGATCGTGTTGTAATTTCTTTCACAGGTAATCCTTATAAATTATATTAAGAGAAATATGCCATTTTGGATGTTCTTCCTCTATAAAAGCTGTCATTGTGACTTAGAGTAGAAAAAGAAAATAATTAATTATTCAATTCATGTGTGGAATACTTCCTTGTCTCCATCTAGGTGTCAGGTGCTAGGAAGTAATTATAAACAGGACAGAGACTCAGTCCCTTTGCTCAGATAACCCATAGATTAGTAGAAGACAGAGATATATTATCAGACAAAGGATGTAGGGGGATAAATGCTAGGCCAGCGGGAGTACAAGCAGCCCTGGGGAGCAACATGCTAAGGTATTAAACACTGAATGACTGTGTGCAAATATCTGGTTAGGAGGTCACAAAAAACTTTCCTTGGAAAGTGATGCCTAAGCTGAGTCCTAATGTGTAAATAGGAATTAGCCAGGTGAACAGAGGAAGCAGTAAATTTATGTGGTAGTCTGAAGGCAAGAAGGAACACAGCATATTTAGGAAACTAAAATAGCTTGCCCAAGGTATTTTCCATTTTGTAAACACTCTCTATGACTCTGTTTCTTTTTACCAGTGGCTTCTTTTCTCACTGGAATTATATAATAGGCCTTTGCTTTCATGCAAATGTTTGGAAAGATTTCATGGCTCTTACATGCAGCTCAGGTGCCAAGAGGTCAGGGTCACCTTCATCCAGATGGGGGTGTAAACTTCTGATTTGTCAGTATGTCCCAGGGTCCTTGACATAACCACAGGATAGACAGAACTCAGACGTCCACAACAGGTAAGACCCTCTGTTTGTAGTCAGGCTCCCAGTCCCTCCTCCTCTCTCATCGTTAGAACCACACTGCTTGATACAGGAAGTGTGTGATTAGCATGATAGCAGGGAGCTGACCTACAAACGGGATTGGGAAAGAGTGTAATGTGGAACATTTAATAAGTATTTTCTGAATGGATGAGTTAATGGTCGAATTTTGGTTTTAGAACTATTTCACATTTTTAGTACTGCAACCAGGGGGATACACTAGTGTCAATAACACTGAGTTGGCTGTTGAGGTAATCCAGACAACAGAAGATGACTTAAGATATCTTAAGGTAATAGGATTCAAAGAATTAATGATTTTAGGAGACAGGTAGGAAATAAAGTCAATAAGATTTGTGAATCAGGGCTTTTCTATATAACTTTCAAAACAAACAAAAATCAGGAGCCAAACTCTTCTTAACTCTCTGCTCCGCTGAATACAGACCAAACAGAACAGGATTTAATTCCAGGTCTGAAAACATAGGTTTACCTTTAAAGAAACTGAACTAACTTCCTGGATCAAACAAGACTAGATTAGTCATGGCATCTAGGGAAAAAAGTCTACTTTTTTGGTCACTTAGAGGTCTCCCAGGTAATGGCTCCCTATCTGTTTACAAAAGAATCCTCCCAGTTGAGTGATAGCCCACTTACCATGTGGGATAACTAATAAATGCCCTTATTCTAAAATACGAGCAGGCCATATATGATCACAGGATAAAGAAGAAAACCTTTTTTTGAAACGTTTCAGTTTGGAGTCCAGGAGGAGCATGACAGAGGACAGGGCAGAGTTCTGACCTTTTCAGTAGCTCTGTTGCTTATCCATTTTATCTTTTCCATTTAAAAATCATACATTGTCATATCATACTTCAGGGTGGGCCCCAAACTCATCTTGAAGAACATCAGTTTTACATTTTTTAAGTCTTAATTAGTAGCCATGCTGACAGATTTTTATTTGTTCATTATTTGTGATCAATATTGTCTTCCTTGTGGCTAGAGCATGTATTTTTGGACTCTTTGATATCTTTGGTCTAAAGAAAACTATTTCACATAAAATATTAACTCTTTCCTCTAAATAGAATGCTACAATTGCAAGATATTCTTTTTGGTTCATTTTATATACAAGTAAAATACAATCTTACATAAATTAAAATCTAGACTAGTTCAATAACAGATCATCAGCAAATGAAAGGAACTATAAATGCAGCAGATGGCTCCTATAGCCCAGAAATTCATACAAATGTTACAAAGCATCATTCTGTCAAGAAAATCCAGTCAACATTTATGTCGTATCACCCCCATGGTCACAAAATTCTATAATTGTCTCTGGGCTGATAAAGAATTTCATAACAGCTCTGAAAAGTAATACATAATCATCCAGAACAATTTTAGCAAATGACATTCTGTGCCACAATGACATTTAGTACATTCTGAACTGGCCTCATGAGATCAACGCAGAGCTCCCTAGAAGTAAATGTTCTTTCAACCTCTTTCTGCCACTGAGAAGGGCACATAATACCATTCCTGTGTGTATCAGCAGATCATAATTTTTAAGTGTTAAGCAACTCTTTTCCTATTCCCACTCTTCAGATCAGTCTGTGGCAATACCTCTTTAAATATTCCTTGGAAATATTACCAGTTACAACACCCATGTATTTCTGATTTACATTAATACATATACTGAAACATGAAAACAAATTTAACTATCAAGACTTAAATTCAGTCATGTAGAGAGAGACAGACGATCTTATAATAGAATCAGTGACATTGACTACTTTAAAATATAACCTGGTTGGTTTAGCCAGGTTGCTACAGTTTGCACAGTAAACTATATTGGCTATGTCTTCAGCAAACTTTTTACAGTAGACAAAAAGCAAATGTGAAGATATGTTTGTGTTTGGTATTTGTTTCTTTGACACTTATCGGGAACACTAAAATAGCCTTGTTCCACATTAACTTAAAAATGACAAAATTGACTCTAATCGTCTTGGCTTCTCTGGACTTGGTGGCAATAATAAGTAAGTGCTGTATAGGTATTTACACTGCATTGACTTCCAAATTAGAGTGGGAGGGATGAAATATTATCAAGTGGGAAAAATGACCTAGTAGCATAATGTAATTTTCTATTAAAAACCATCATCATCTTTGCATCACCATAAAAATCCATGTCAAAGGTGCCATTATCTTTGAATCATCTACCCCATGCCATCATAGATGATGAGAACAGAGCCAGCTTAGTTGTGATTTTTCTGCACAATGAGTTTGTAAAACAAAAGAATGTAGCTCTTTGCATTGCTCCTGCTGCAGGAGGCTCTGCAATTTGGCAGCAAAGCCTGCGTGCTGAGGGGGTGGTAACCTGATGTACTGCATCCACCAGATGTGATGCTTGTGGAGCTTGACTTTTCAGCCAAATCTGGAAGATGATTCATAGGAAATTAGATCGTTAATGCAGATAACATTTTTAATATTCCTGCTGTCCACATTTTTCCAGTTGTGCAATGGGATAACTAAGCTTGGGAAGCTCAGCTCTTACTCATCATCATATAGACAACCTTGAAAATAAGAGAGGAAGAAATCCTTTCTGCCCTCTGTGCATCCCTGAGGAGAGTAAGGTGGGTGCAAATGGATTTGCAAAATGGGTCCTGCTGCCCCATGCTGATGGTGTAATTGCTTTGGTGATACCCTTGCAGAATCGTCTGTGGAGAGAATAATGCCTAGGAATTATGCCCTATCTTCTCAAATTCCTAGTGTATTTTTTAACTGTGTTCCACTACAGGGAGACATAATGCAGAAGTAGGATGGTGGTTGCAGGGTTAACCTCCATCTTTGGTTTCCACTCTGCCACACCTTTCCTGCTCCAATCCTGCCTTAGCCACCCTCTTATATCTTAGCCTCATAATGCAGTAGCAAGTAAACATTTCCCAGACTCAACAGGACGACCCGTGAACCAGGCATTCTTTACACATATTATCTGTACTGAGTTCTTATAAAGACGTAGCTCTGTGTTCTGCTCTCTGTATTACAGGGTTCAGGGAGTTACTGAATTATTCTTTTAATATCAAGTTTAGTGTTAAACTAACAAACTAACAGTTTATTACATTTCACAGACTTACACGTTATTCTAATTTTTTAAAAATTTGTGGTTCTTTTATCTGATGGATTATATTCATCTCTTGCATATACCTCACTGGATAGAACATTGTTAATTTTGAGATTCTTTCTTGAAACTTTGTTAAATTTTTCCTTTTTTTTTTTTTTTGCTGTTCTTATAGCTCATTTCTTTCTTTGAAAAATTAAAGGGTTAGAAACGTAACTCAAATTCCTTCTGCGGCAAGTGTTTATTTTTCCTGCAATATCCACTCTCCGTCTGCTCCAAGGTAATAAAAACCCCTATATATAATTGCCTGAAATAAAGACTACATTTCCCAGCTTTTTTCACATGTAGGTGTGAGCATGTAAATTAATCCTTATTAATGGGGTGTAAGCAGTAATGTTGTTTGGTAGTTTCGAGGACATTCCTTAAAAGATATCAAGGGTATGCCCTCCATTCATTCTATGTCCCTTCATTTATTCTGTTGACTGGAAGGTGGTATAAAACCTGCCATCTGGAACCAGTTGGATCAAGTCCTGAGGGATGATTGGCCAGAGAACTTAAAGGAGCTTGGCTCCCTTAGGATTTAGGGAAGGAAAGTACCACCAGCTCTAGACTGTCCACCTTCAGTAGATCCTATTTGCATGGCTGTTGCACATCTTCTGAGCTCTGTATGGTATGGAGCTAAAATCGGAACTGAGATATACCATTCCCTCCTAGACTACAGAGAAAATGGTATCCATACTAGGGCTAGAGGGTAGGAATACAGAAACACAGAATGTGAGCACAACTCAGATATTTTCTGAGTTAGACTGGTTCACAGGAGAAAGATGGTATGTTTTGTTTTTGAATGGCAGTATCAGAAGACAACAAATTACAAATGACCAAAGAACTCATTTTGTGGTTTTATCGTTTAGGCTACAAGGAGAGAAGTAGCATTTGTGGTATCCTAACATATATCTTGTGGAATAAATAGTTAATAAAAATTTAATTTGATGGAATGATTCTATTTATTCCATTTTTTTTTAAATGACATTCTTCATGGATACCACATCTGGCATTCTGTTGCTTTCTAAGTATGCTGCACAGTTGTAATCCTGGTAATATTTTTAAAAATGTACTACTACATTTGCACTACTGTTTCTAGTACACAATATCTCCCCTCCCCACCATATTTTTCTCTTTCTTAGAGTACTAGTTTGAATAACACCGTAAGAAAGAGCACTTGGGAAGTAAACTTTTTGATCCTTCTCATGTCTGATAATATCTCCATTATCTCTTATTATTGATTTATAGTTTGGCTAAATATAGAATATATATGATCAAAACAGTTTTTCTTCAGAATTCTGCTTTTGCATCTCCCTTCCTTATAATGTCCAATGAATTGGAAAGGAAGGCTATGGCTCTTCTATCTTAGATCCATTTGTCAGTCATCTCTTTGTCCCCTCCCCTTTCTCCAGAAGTTTTTACCATCTTCTTACACAGAATGTCCTTACATTTCATAATAAAGTGTTATGTTGGATCTTTTATATTTATTCTGCTTGGTAGCAGGTAGTAGTTTTCAGTCAAAAGATTCATGTTACTCTTTGCCTCTGAGAAAGTCCCTTCTCTTATTCCCCTGATAATTACTCTTCTGTTTTCTTTGGTCCTTTGTGGTTGTTTTTTAAACAGAACTCCTATTAGGTAGGTCTCCTGGATGGATCATGTACATATCTCACTTTTATTCTTTCTCTTTTTACTCTTTGGTCTGACAGAGTTCTGAAATTGGGTCCTCCAGCTCAATAACTATTTCCGTCCCAATAACTGTACACACTTTTAGGCTTTTATTTGAAAGTGGTTCTCTGTTGCTAGATTTATCCTGGTTTCCTTTTGTGTGAGTTAATTTTCTACTGATTTATTTTGTTCTATCCCTTTCATGGTGCTGTTTTTCTTCTTTATCCTGTGATCATATATGGCCTGCTCGTATTTTAGAATAAGGGCATTTATTAGTTATCCCACATGGTAAGTGGGCTATCACTCAACTGGGAGGATTCTTTTGTAAACAGATAGGGAGCCATTACCTGGGAGACCTCTAAGTGACCAAAAAAGTAGACTTTTTTCCCTAGATGCCATGACTAATCTAGTCTTGTTTGATCCAGGAAGTTAGTTCAGTTTCTTTAAAGGTAAACCCTATGTTTTCAGACCTGGAATTAAATCCTGTTCTGTTTGGTCTGTATTCAGCGGAGCAGAGAGTTAAGAAGAGTTTGGCTCCTGATTTTTGTTTGTTTTGAAAGTTATATAGAAAAGCCCTGATTCACAAATCTTATTGACTTTATTTCCTACCTGTCTCCTAAAATCATTAATTCTTTGAATCCTATTACCTTAAGATATCTTAAGTCATCTTCTGTTGTCTGGATTACCTCAACAGCCAACTCAGTGTTATTGACACTAGTGTATCCCCCTGGTTGCAGTACTAAAAATGTGAAATAGTTCTAAAACCAAAATTCGACCATTAACTCATCCATTCAGAAAATACTTATTAAATGTTTATAAAGTGACAGCATTGTTTTAGGCATTTATTTCTTATCCTCGAAGAGCTTGCATTCTAGTGATAATGGATGACTGTCTGATAATAAACAAGTAAACAAGAAACTATTTGATTTTACATGAGATGATTCCATGTTGCATGGACCTCAGTTATCCTTATATTCATTTATATAGTTCATAAAATTCTAAACATCTATTTTTTTAAAAAAATTATTTTTAGTAATTTATTTGTGATAATACATGCTTTAGAGTGATCTAAAAATAAAAAAATGTAAAATGGTTGATACAGTAGGAATGCAAATATATAATATTACTTCAAAACAATTAAAATAATGTATGGCTTCTTCCCAAATCAACATATTTATCAATGGAAAAATAGGGCCTAAACACATTAAATATTTTTGTTTATTATAAGATGAAATTGGTATTTTAAATCAGTGAGGCAAAGATGAATTTTTTTGCTAAGTGAAGCTGAAATAGTTTAGGAACAAAGTAATGTTCCTGTGCATACTAGGTAAAGAAACACATAAAGTGGTAAGTGGCATAATATGCCTCAAAATATATGAAAATATGTGTATTACCTTGGAAATATGGAAGAGATTTTAAGGATGACAAAAATGTCAGAAGTCACAAAAATGTTAATGGATGTTACTACAATAAAACTTGAAATTTCCATTCTGATTTAAACTCTAAGATATTTCCCTTTCCTTTTTTCAGATAATTTCCTATAAATTGGGTGAATAAAAACAAGTAAATTCCATCTTCAGTAAACTGAGAAATCTGAAACCTTGACTATGTGAAAGAGCTACCCCAAAAAGTAGAGATTATGCAAAATCACAGGACAAAGTGAAGTAAGGGACATCTCTGAATATCTTTGAAATACTAGAAAATATACCCTGTTCCTGGCTATAGGGCCCAATATGAGAAACAAACTCCAAACCCCTTACATGTCCCAACTCTACAGGGGTAATCAAAATGGTAGTGTGTCATCCCTGGATCCAGTTACTTCGCAGGCGGAGAGAGGATGTTGGACTGAAAGAAGAGCAACACCGAAAGAAAATTATACTTATTGGAAGTATTCTTTTGGTGATACAAGATGAATGAGTGAGATTCTGCAGTATAAATAACACCTACAACCATGATCTTTTTTTTCTAGGCACAAAATCAGTTAAAACTCCTGGGTCATAAGAAAAATACCTAGTAGCCTGGATCAAAGCTCTGATCTTTCCTTACACAAATTTAACTGATCTGGGAAAAATTCACCTTATTTAAAGATTTATAATCAAAGGAAACAGAGAAAGTAGACTGAAAATATCCTAAAAGAATAGAAAGGGCAAGTGAGACAAGCTGATAGACTTCAAGGAAGAGGAGTGACACTTTGGAATGCCGCAGAAATGAGGACCGAATCAGAGTAAGCACAGGAAGAACAGGTAACATTAAAAACAGTAAGAGGAATGAGGGGGGCAGAAAAGACAAAGGAAAATAGAAGTGAAGAGTTAAATGGGATTAAAGACCAAATGATGAGATTGGAATAGAAGCAAAAGATATTCAGTATGTGTAAGTAGAAACCAAAGGGGGATGCAAATAATGGAAATAGACTATTAATAACTTAAAAAATAAACTTTTATAGAAATAAACTTGCATCTACAAAATTAAAATATATATTACCTTTTATTGGCTAAATACAGTTTAGCCAATACTGATACACAGCCTTATAAATTTTCTAGACTTCAAATTTAAAAACATAGGCATGGGTTTTATATGTTCTCCCTTTTGCACTTGGCAAATTTTACATTGATTTTATATTCTTAAAGTAGAAAGAAAAATTGCAACTATGGTAAACAAAGACAAATGAGAAAAAGGGTGGTAACCTTAACATGAATCCAGAGGTAAGCTGGGTACGTATGGTAAAGATTGGTCATAGACTCTACTTTTCAGAAGCTGAGACAGAATAAAAATGATCACTGATAATTGTCTTTAAGTGAAAACAATGTGGCGCATTAGAAAAAAGATTGGTTTTAGAGAACATTTTTATGGTCTCTGGATACTGTGTCCTCAGCAATATTTTCATTGCCAGTAAATGATAGAAAAGCAAAGTGTTATTCTGCAACAGCATGTCTATGAACAGCTCTCTTAAACCAAGGACGAATAAGAGGACATAGTGGAAGGATGATTTTTTAACCAAAAATTCTCCAAATATTAACTCTTTTAACCAACATTTTCTTAAGTGTTTAGTAATGAGCTTGAAGGTTTTTGCTAATAAATATGTGTACTGTATATATTCCTCGGTTTACTATTACACTTAATTTAACTGCTTTTGCCAAATCGCCTGGCATCAGTGTATAAAAAAAATTGCTTGATTGGCTCCAGGTAGTACTCTGCTGGGACCATCAATGAAATCTCCAATGATCTCTTTTCTCCAAAACATGAGATTAGTAAGAATGTACTACTTCTGATTTTAGAGAGTGTGATGAGCTTTAAAATGTGTAAGTTCTTTGGGGGAAAGATGGCATATAAATACATTTCAAAATAACCTTTATTCTTGCTGCTGTGTAAATTTGGTAACCTTGGTACACTTTTAGAATATACCCAGTCCTCACCGGGGACTCATACATTTTTTTTTTGTAAGCATTCATAAGTCTTTGCTGATAATCTTACAATGGAATTTGATTGTCTAGATATACCTCTACAGTGGGTTTTGCAGCATTTTTACTTATGCTTCCTAAAAGGCATTTTATACATTTCATGGCAGTTTCAAATAGTCTTCTAGGGGTAGCTAAGAGCTTTACTTATCATTACAGGGTAAGCCATATGGGAAGTCTGCTAGTGTGAACTGTGGAGAGTCAGCAATTTTGGAATCTGTAAGTCAAGGCTGTGTTTGAGGGCTCTAAGGAGACTGAATATTTTATTCACAGAGTAATTCAGTGTATGTCTGAAGGCTTCTTCCAAGAGTATGCCTATCAGGAAAATGCTGAATATATAGTATTAGCAAGAGGAAAGCAATTTTAGCTGCATGTGTCTCTGCCAAAGTGAGTTGGCTGATGTCCTGTAAGATATACTTTAAGCACATAGGCAACTTTTTTAAACAAGGGAACTGTGTAACTTTTCACCTAAAGCCAAAAGCTAAAGGCTGACTTCTATATCTTGAAGTAGCTGCTTTTTTTTCCAAATTATAGGGTGGGGAATGTTTAACCATCCCAATAATCTGATACAGTAGCTGTTTTAAATCATTTTTAAGTGCTTTGCAATAGCTGTGACTTCCAGGGCAAATCACATTCATTTTAAAGTTTAAAATACCTCCTTTTTTCCATCCACAAGAAAACTTGGGTTTGAACATTTTGATACTGTTATCTCTGTTATCAGCTAAACTACTAAAGAGTTCACCATAATATCTGAATGTATATTTAAGAAGGTAATAATTATTCTTTTCTCAAGTTGTTGTCACATATTTGGAGACAAGTAGTTAATGTCCATCTTTATGGGAGAGATAAAAGGCCTTACGAAAAATACTCTTCTGAAATAAATATTACTGCCTGTGACCCTCAGGTGTTATTCCTAGGGTAGTTAGGTTTTTATCTGTGGGTTAAAACCAGGGCTCACTTGCAACCTTGGCTGTACTTGGGAAGTACCTGGGGTGTTTAAAATACCCTGTCATCTGTATTATCCCAGACTCAGAGTTTCTGAATTAATTCTTCTCTGGTATGTCCTGACTAGCCATTGAATACTTATAAGAGGAGGCTTCTAGGTAACCCCTTCAGCTCTCAGGATGATGTTCCTACTGTTTGTCACAATATACATGACCCCAAAACTTATAGAGTCAAGTTGGAAGGGAAACCAATAAAAAAATTCCTTACTGTTATAATAGAAAACAAGATTTGTCACACTTCTGAGTTTTTTTCAAAATAGTCTTATTTAAACTATGCTACAGAATCAGAGCCTTATATCCATGACTACATAAGAATCATGACATCAGTAAAATCATGACATCAGTAGAATCAATCTACTGACAAAATTTGTTTGACAGTATGCAAATCAAGGTAGTATTGAGGAACAGTTCTCTGTGCATCTCTTGCTTTCAACACATGCATAGACACTGACTGTCTTTTGTTCCAGACTCTCTTTCCTGGGATGTTTGTACAGTGAATAGCCTTGGAAGATATACTCTGGAGCAAAGAGCAGGGCATACTTACCATCCATTGGAAAGATATTGGTTCCCTAACCTCAGGATTTCTTTCCTATAATATAAGCCATTCTGTATTCAAGTATTTATCTGGGCCCCTTATCATCATCCCTGTAGGATGTGGGGCAAGAGGCTATAATGCCAGTACACTGATCTCATGCTTCTTGCTGGGTCATGAGTAATAAAGTCCTTTGTCTCTGGCCCAGGACTCCCATGTCTTCTTCAGGCATCCATAGAACAGTGGCTGTCTAGCTTATTAGTTTCCCAGTAGGCAAAGTCTCAGACCTTTCACAGTTACTGGCAGGTAACAGTGATGCACATTTTTAAGAAAATAAAGTTTGTGTCAAGAATTATTTCCATTCATGCTCTCCTTAATGTATCAAGGCTATATAACATGTTTTGACCATTGAAGAAATGGAATACTGTAGTCATGAGCCCTTCTAAGGGCATCTAGAGATAAGGAGCTTCATTTAACCAATACATAACTTGGGAACTTGAGCAAAAGGACCTAGGGTAATTTAAGAGGAGTTCTAAGAATAAAATTAAAGTGAGGACAAGGGTTGAAAGCCAGTATGTCAATGTTGTAAGTTATAATAAAGAGAAAAACACAATTAAAACTTGGAAATATAAATTGGGTAAATGAAAGGAGTGAGGGAAATGGAAATGGACTCACTGATTGCTACATTGTTAGTTAATAATATTTAAAGAATATTATCTAAAGCTAGTTAAACTCTATGATTTTTAGAAGAAAATATAGGAAAAAATCTATGTGACCATGGGTTGATGATGAGTTTTAGGTAAAACACCAAAATACAATTCATGAAAGAAAATTTGGCAAATTGAACTTTCTTAAAATTAACAACTTCTACTTTGCAAAAAGAAAATCACTATTAAGAGAATGAAAGGACAAACCACAGACATGGAGAAAAACAGTTGGAAATTGCTTATCTGATAAAGAATTTGTATCCAATATATAAAAAAACTAAAAACTCAACTATAAGAACAACCCAATTAAAAAATGGGAAAAATATCTGAATAGACACCACACCAATAAAAAGACAAATAGTCATATAAAAAGATGCTCAGAATCATTTCTCATTAGGAAAATACAAATCAAAACAACAACGAAATTTCATTACATACCAAACAACTGACAGCACTGTTTACTGGTGAGGATGTGAATCAACTCAACGTCTCATTCTTTGCCGATGAAAATGCACAATGATGCAGCCATAACAGAAGACAATTTGGCAGTTTTTATAAAGTTAAACACAGTGTTTTCACACAATCTAGAATTGCACACCTTGGGATTTATCAAACTGATTTGAAAACCTGTGTTCACACGTGACACAAAAACTGCATGCAGAGGTTTACAGCAAGTTTATTCATGATTGCCAAAAACTGGAAGCAAACAAGATGTCCTTTAATAGATGAATGGGTAAACAAACTGTGATACATCCATATGATAAAATATTATTCAGGATAAAAATGAATGAGCTATCAGACCATGGAAAGACATGGAGGACATTTAAATACATATTTCTAAGTGAACAAACCAGTCTGAACAATTTTTTACATTCTGTAACAGGCTCAACTGTAAACACACTAAAAGGATCAGTGGTGCCAGTGGGCTGGGGTGCTGGGCAGAGGGAGGGCAGAATATGTGAAGCACAGGGGATTTTTCTAGAGTAATGAACCCATGCTGTGTGATACTGTAATGTTGCATACTGACATTATATATTCAGTTGTCAAAATGCATAGAACTTTACAGTATACAATGAACCTTAATGTATGCAAATTTAAAGTAATTCATGGACCTCAGTGTAGAAAGCAGAATATTACACTAGAATCTAACTGTATTACAAATGCATAAAACAACTTTACTGAAAGGGGTAGGGAAAGGGTGCTGCTCTAAGTAACCCTGGAAGTGAGTGAAGTCTGTAAGCCTAAAGACCAAAAGAGCAGCATATAAGCACTGTAGCCTAGTTGTTAATATTGTATCTCATAGGAATTGGCATTTACAATTCTGAAACCACTATGCATGTACAGGGATTGAAAACTTAAGTTTCTCACTGATGGTGTGAGAGGGAATGGACAAGCAAAAGAAGGCTAGAATGAGCCATACAGTAATGGATTAGAGTTGAAAATGTCAGTATGAACTCATGTTTAGCTTAAGATACAGAAATAGATGGATATATAGAAATATAGATACATATATATAAGAGGGTTGTATACCCAAGTCTTTTTCCTTGTTCTGTCAGCTGAGAGGGCCTAGAAGAAATGACACTTTGTAGCAGTGAACACACATTAGCATCCAGATCTTGGTTTCTAATATCATTCTCAATATAAAGGAACCAGGGCACCTTGGAGAAACAGCTAATTCTAGAGCTGGAGCCTGACATGTACAAGATGGGCCTGGAGCATCTTGCAGAGTCAGAAAGTAAGAAAGCGCTCAAGAAAGCACGTGATAGGGTTTATTAAAGGAACATGGAAGCCAAATGAAAGAGCTCCCAATGGCCAGCAGTGGGACAATTTGAGCAAAAAGAATTGATGAAGTGTTACTGATTACAACCCAAAGAATAAATAAAAATGCATGAGCCAATTTACATCCTACCCACTACTCCTTCCTTAAGTGTGGGATGTACATAGACTTCTTCCAGTTGGAATGATGAGAGAATATGGGTGAGAGTACTTTGCAGTGGGGAAATCTGGTAAGCATTGCTTTGGTGATCAATGTTACCATCAATAGTGATAAGTCATATTGATAGTGTACCCTTTATATGATGTAATGTATAACAATGGCATCTATTTCTGTGGATGTCTTCCCTAAAACCCTTAATTCCAGTCTAATCATGAAAAAAAAGTTAGACAAATTAAGGGAAAATTGACTAAAAACAGACCGTCTGAGACCTGAAAGTAAAAACAAAACAAAAAAACAAAAAGTCTGAGAAACAAGCTGTTAATAGCCAAGAGGAACTTAAGAGGACATGACAGCTAAATGTAGTATCTGATCGAATCCTAGAGTAGATAAAAGACATTAGGTAAAAACTAAAACTAAGGAAACCTGAAAGAAGTATGGAATTTAGTTAATGTATCAGTATTGCTTCATTAATTGTTACAAATGTACCATTCTAATGTAAGACATTGATAATGAGGAAAACGGAGTTACTAAAACGGTAAAACTATACTATCTTTTTAAATTTTCTGCATATGCACATGCTTTGACAAGCAACTCCATCTCTAGGAATTTACCCAGATGGTCACCTCCACATGTATTAAACAACATATGCAAAGTGTTATTTGCTGTGCTATTATTTCTGACATCAAAATACTGACTACAATTTAAACATCTTTCCATTGGAATTTGCATTCATAAACTAAACGTTGTACAGCTGTAATAAGGAATGAGGATGCCATTTACAAACTGATATGAAGTATTGTTCAGGATATAAGTCAAAAAGGAGGGTTCCAGAGTATATATAACATGCTATCTTTTTTTACAAACAGGAAAATTCATATATACACATTAGCTTAGTTTTTCATAAACACAAGAAAGTTAAACCAGAAACTAAAGAAAATGTTTACATGTTGAAATGAGTAGGAATGAGCTGAACTGTACAAGGTATAGGGAGAAGATTGAAGTTTCTCCAAATGTCTATTTCCATAATTATACATTATGAAAAAGGAACATGTTGCACATATTAAAAATAAAATAAATAAGAGAGAATAAGAAACTCTGGAAATACCCAAAAATAAGTGTACTGAAAATGATACTGAGACTAGAGTACATAATTCAAGTAACTGTTGAAATGCACTTCTCTTGCTGTATGCTTTTAGTGGGATATATTCTAGAACACATACAAAACCTCCCAACAACTATAAAGATATTAAACTTAGTATGTTTGCTGTAGTGGTTGCTGTATTGCTGAAACCATTATGCATTTGTTGTAGGATAAAGCAAATGTGTATGATATGGTTGGGCTTTCACTGTGGGTAAAAGGAGATGCAAATATAGAATGGTAAAAGGTAAGAAGAATCTATGTTGAAAAAGTATATATATATATTCATATATATTCCTATATAATGCTCATATATACTATCCTATATATTTCAACAAATATATATATATAATTCAATACTCATGTAATTCAATTATATGTATGTGTATATACACATAATTCAACTGTGTGTGTGTTCTAGCTCTGTTCTTGAAAGTGTCTAGAAGGAATGACAACCCAGTTGTAATGAGCAGCTAATAGTACAACCTGGAGATGCATCTTGATTTTTAAATACTATTCTCTTCTAAAATGAATCTGTACTCTTTGGAAAAATGACTGATTTCATATCTGGCCAAAGGAAAGTACAAATTGAGCCTGGAACATCTTGTTGTAACAGAGAGCATGAAAATACTCCAAAAGTAGTTACATCAAAAGCTTTTAGGAAGCAGCTGAAGCAGTCCATATTTGGCATAATTGAGCTTCAAACAGAATGATAGTAATGGATTATAATGTATTGAATACATAAGAAACATGCATCTATAGTGATACTGAAGAAAAAACAAATTATAACAGGAAAGATAGAGTGACAAAGAGAGACTGTGGAAAGCTCTTCTTTACAAAGAATGCTACCTAACAAAAATAGAAGCGATGATATAATTAATCACCATTTTGTAGCTTGCAATTCGATTCAATTGCAGATAATCAATTCATTCCCCCACAAATTACTCCTTTGTTACAAAAGTTAAATTTCCCTTTGTGACAGAAACAAGTAATGAACCTTTCCCTTGCCTGTGGTGGTACTTGTTGGGTACATTCTGATGTGATACAGGGGTGCACAGTGTCACCAAGGTGCTTTTTTTCTAGAAAACTTTAACCTGAATCTCAACACAACATTAATCCATAGTGTGAACTCTTCTGCAGGACAACTAACTGGTACTCTTAAAGGGATCCAGTGGCATTAAGAATAAAGGGAGGAAGGAGAATTGTTCTAGATCCAAGGAGACAAAGGGCACATAGTGGCTGAATTCAAAGCTTAAATATTGATTGGATCCCATATAGGGACAAATAAGCTAGGGAAGTTTTGAAACAGTAGAAAAGTTTCAGTACAGATTTTTCTTCAATGATATTTACTGTTGATTTTCTTAAGTGTGATAACAGTATTATGGTTGCATAGGAGAATGTCATTGTTCTTGAGAGTTCATGTTTAAATATTCTGGGATGAAATTCATGATGTCTATAATCTGCATTAGGACAGTTCAGAAAAATAAAAGGAGCTTGCTCTTTTCTCTCTCTTTGTATGTGTGTGTGCATAGGTTCATAGAGACAGAAAAAGACAGGATGTTAATAGTTGGTCAAAAGTATATAGGAATTTATTATGCTACCTTTGAACTTGTTAGCTTGAAATGTTTCAAAATAGCAAATTCAACCAACAAAAAAAGAGATTCTCTAAACAATTTTGTATCCTTATTTCCTATTTTATTCAAGTTTTTACTGCAAGACCATAATCCTTATCCTGAGTCATTTAGAAACTTTTATTCATGGTAACCTTTGCCCTGTTAATTGCTCTTATAATATTAGCTTCTAGGAAATTTTGTCTTATGTCCTTAAAAGGAAACAAAATGATTGTTAGATAAAACCCCATTAAAATGATTCCTCATTGCAATATTTTAACACATTTTGAAGAGTGATACAAGACCAATAAAATGTAGCTTGTCACTCTCTGCTTTTCTTCTCTTCTGGATATTACCTGGGAACCATGGAGAATTCATATAATCAGCTATGGTGGTAGTATCAGAGTCTAGAGTTGATATGTCTAATATGTCTTCATTATATCTCCTGTTATACACTGGGTGGTTTTACAAAAATTCTAAGTCAAATCCAGGGATATTTTAATTTGTAACATAATTTTCCTGTGAAATAAAAATATTCTCAAAACCCAAAATAACACTGCATCTTTAAACTGAGTATTACAGAGAACACACTTCCTTATTTCCTCAATTGTATATACTCATTTGTAGTTGAATTTAAGGAAATTTAATTTCTTAAGTAAAATCATCAATTAGGCAGAATTTTTTGTATTATGTAAAAATATACGTGTGTTCAAACTATAAGAGAAGATGAGTATGTTTTTAAAAGAAAAAGGAAAATGAAATGTAATTCATAATAGCTAATGTAGTGAGCTTAATTAGTCCTGAGGCTTTTAAATTAGAACCCATTAAATAGAAAAGAATGAAATTCTGAGTATTTTACTTTTTGATATCTGATATGAATTATTTTTTGCTGGCATGTTTCCTGATTTATTTTCTTCTCAATGAATCTCCTGAATTATATCCTATACTTCTTAGTGTCATGTTATACTACTCACTGAGAGGCACAGCTGTAGCATTTGAACACATTTTGAAAGACAGTGACCATCAACTTAATGTTGATAAGCTTTGTTTGATTTCTCCAGAGACTTGCTTACACTGTCTAGTGTGGAAACACATTGGCCTTTCAGAAAGACCTCCAAAGAGCTTGCTCTTATGGAAGAAAGAGATGAGCTGGTTCTCTGAGAGATGTCTGATGAGTCTTCTGACCCATATTGGAAATATTTATGAAATTTATGTCACTGCTGGTTTTTCAGTGACAGACATTCCATAATCTGGTATGCTTGTAACATTAGTATCTTGTCAAAAAACACTGAAGATCATACAACTTTTATAATTAGACAGGTTAGGCAAAGATGCTTTAAGTTGTTGTCTGTCCCCCCTTATACCCTGACCCCTACACTTTCCACAGAAGCCAAAGGATCTTGGAGTTTGGAAGCTACCATGTTAAATTAGACTTCAGTAGGAGAGGTATGCAAACCTACTGCTGAGTAACCTTTTTATTATCAAATCTTTTCACACATCCATTGTATTGGTGAGCAAAAATATTGCAATTTCAGTAAAGAAATATCCTGTACTTATAGAAGTATCATTTGCTTGATGAAACCTCTGTATATATACATCACAACCAGATGCAGGAAAGAATAATTCATAATTTGTTTGTTGTTGAGCACACTTGAAAAATGTTTTCCTTCCCCATTGCTGAAAATAGTTTACCAGAATCATGAAGATTTAATTTCTTAAAAGGTCCCATTTCTTCATTCAGTAAATTTTTATTGTGTCCACTATGTACCAAATTTAGTGAAGTCTTAAAAAGGAAGAATTTTCCTCTGATATTAAATGTAATTTTTACTGTACTGAAGTGTGTTAATTTCCATTAAGGATTGAAAAAAAGAACACTTTTTTGACAAGGTAGGATCAAAATAATCACCGCTACTAATGTATATATACCACACCACTGAAGACCCGGGGTTTATAGACTTTATTGACTTCATTTTGTACATTTTATTTAAATAATCTGGTTTAGCCACAAAATAATTTCTTGACCTTGAGTAAATCGCTTAACTTCCATGACTCAAATTCCTTGTCCATGAAATGAATTGTTTGCTAAGATGCCTTGACCTATGTGCTTTCAGGGTTTCTTTGTTTTCTTTCTAGAGTAGTGGTTTTAAATTTGATGTCTTTGTTTAATGCAAATCCTGATCATTTAGATAACATTGCAGACTCTACAGGAATGATTAGTCTTTATTTCTTAGGTATGTTCAATTTTCTTAATTCATTGATGCCCACCCTGGCAGAAGGACATCACTGAATGATGTGTGCAATTTCTTAATCTTCTAGAGAAACATAATGATTACAGTCTTATTAGAGAGGTGTCACACAGTAACTTCTGAGCTATTTCATATTTGCTAAACCAATTTTTATATGCCGGTGTGTATCTGGAAATGACATCCTTCTTTAAAGTGGAATGGAAACTTGTATATTCTGTTACTCATGTGAGAACTTCTCAGTATAGAAATTTGGGAAGTTGATCATTCTAAAAATCTGAGTGGAATAATTTTTCTTTTGTTTTCAAACTACAACATTAAGAATGTTTTAAATAGATAATTTTCAAGTGTTCAGAAGACTATATGAAATATAGCTTTGTTGTACATATTCCAATTTTGCAGTAGGTTTAAGACTTGGCATTTCCACCAATGATTGCCTGACAGGCAGTGATATTTCTAGGGGGTGTTTATAAATAAGTGTTGGATCTTCTGGTCAATCTGAAAAAATAATTAACGACAGTGTATGAACATGCCTCAGGAGCATCCTCCAGGTCTTCACATTTAGCTAATTTGAACATGAAAGAACTTTTATTGATCTATAAAATTAACAAAATAAATATTTCCAAAGTTTAATAAATCTTTTTGAAGTAAACCCTCCTGAAGATGAAGCAGAATATCTCAGTGCATTTACCTTCATGGCCAAAAGCAACACTATTTATAAAATTATAGGGTCTACTCTGACATCACCATGATCTACTTGGTTATCTAGGGAAACGTTAACAGCTTTTTAATGGCTCCTGTCACCTGTTCCTCTAATTTGGTCTTCCTGGATCCTAAGTGACAGTTTACTGTGGAGGTTAAAACTTATTTTGAATTTTTTAGTTTTTTAGTTCATTTTTTGATGTGTACAAGTCAATGACTTTTGGTATATTTGTGCAACTATCATCACTATCTAATTTCAAAATTTTTTCATCACCTCAAAAAGAAACACCATACTCATTAGCAGTTGCTCTCTATTCCTCCCTCTCCCAATCTCTAGTAACCACTAATTTACTTCCTATGTCTATGGTTTTGCCTATTATGAAATTTCATATAAATGAAATCACATAATATGGAACCCTTTTTATCTGGCTTTTTTCCCTTAGCATAATGTTTTCATCGTTCACCCATATGGTAGCATGTACCAGTACTTCATTCCTTGTTATGACCAAATGATACTCCCTTCTATAGACATACCACCATTTTTTGTGTGTATTAGTTGATGGACATTTGAGTTGTTTCCAAGTTATGGCTATTATGAATAATGCTATTATCAACATTCATGCACAGGTTTTTCTTCAGACTTACGTTTTCAGTTCTCTTGGGTATATGCTTATCTGTTGACTTTTTGGGTCATATGGTAATTCTGTTTTGAAACTGCCAAAGTATTTCTCACATCCAATGTATCTGGGTTCCAATTACTCTGTATTCTCACTGCTTATTATTGTTGGTATCTATTTTGATTTGCATTTCAGTAATGACTAATGATATTGTGCACCCTTTCGTGTGCTTATTGGCCATTTGTTTATCATTGAAAAATCCTCTATTCAGATCCTTTGCCTATTTTTATTTGGATTGTCTTTATTTGTTGAGTTGGAGTTGTAGGAGTTATTTGTAGGTTCTGGATACTAGTCCTTTATCATATATGTGCTTTGAAATATTGTATTCCATTATGTGGGTTGTCTTTTCACTTTCTTGACACTGTCACTTAAAACATAAAATATCTTAATTTTGATGAGGTACAACTTATTTTTTTTCTTTTATTGCTTGTAACTTTGGTATCGTATCTAAAAAACCAATAACACATCTGAAGTAATGAAGATTTACCCCAGCCTATTTTTACCTGTGAGTTTTATATTTTATGGTTAAATCTATTATCCATTTTAAATTAATTTTTGTTTATGGTGTTAGGAAGGGGTATAATTTCATTCTTTTGTATGTACATTCATGAATTTCCAGTTGTCCCATGACAATTTATTTAAAAAGATTATTCTTTCTCTATTGAATTGTCTTGACACCCTTATCAAAAACAACCATAAGTGTAAGGTTTTATTTTTGGAGTCTCAATTCTATTTCATTTACCTATATGTCTATCTTTAAGCCAGGACCACACTCTATTGATTACTATAGCTTTGTAATAAATTTTGAAATTGGGGCTTGTGAGTCCTCCAAATTTGTTCTTTTTATTTTTCTAAAACTAATGTTGCCTATTCTGGGTTCCTTCCAACTCCATATTAATTTTAGGATGGGCTTTCAGTTTCTGCAAAAAAAAAATAGTTGGAATTTTTAAAGGGATTAAATTGTAGATCAATTTGGGGAGTATTGCCATCTTAACAATAGTAAGGGTTTTAATCCATGAATACTAAATAAGTGCCTTTATATTTCTTTTATTTTTTTCAGTGATATTTTATAGTTTTTATTGTGTAAGTATTGTACCTCTTTGGTAAATTTATTCCTAAGCATTTATTCATTTTGATGCTATTTTAAATTGAATTTTCTTGACTTGTAGATTGTTCATTGCTAGTGTATCAAAATACAACTAATTTTTGTGTATTAATCTCATGTCCTTCAACACTGCTGAGCTAGTTTATTAGTTCTAATAGGCTTCTGTTGGGAGTCTAAAGCTTTGATTGTTATAATAGTACCATTGTCTTTCTCCTATTGCAAATTTGTGTGTGTGTGTGTGTGTGTGTGTGTGTGTGTGTGTGTGTTCAATTCAGTTGATTTGAACTAATTTTGGTATTTTAAGTATAAAGGTCAGATTGAATATCATGTTATACCCCACACTGTCCTCTCCTGACTTATGATTTCATTTTCATACACAAGAAGAACAACTATCTAGAGCATGTCTATTTTCAAGGGCACTGCTGGCAGTATTGTAGGGCCCTGGCAATGGATGCTGGTTTGCAGTTTCAATTAGACAATATGCAGTATTC
The DNA here is from genome assembly GCF_040802235.1 of Manis javanica. NCBI lineage: Eukaryota > Metazoa > Chordata > Mammalia > Pholidota > Manidae > Manis > Manis javanica. The sequence continues at coordinate 73,624,985 of NC_133161.1, forward strand.
AGACAAAGCATCTTAACAGAGTTTTCAAGTCAGTCATGACTAGGATGGTCATAAAGTTTATCATCACCCTGGGATCCTTTGAGATTTAATGGGCTGGGGGTAACATGTGCTGTTAATTATTATGCCAATATATTAAATATAAATTCTGAATATCCTGGACACACAGGAGGTATAATCACCCTTGTCATAACAGATTGTCAACAGATGGGGTTTGAAGTTGTAAATCTGACAAAATGAAAAGGGCAAGCCAGGGACAGAGGTTTATTACCAGAAGATGCCTATGGGTTCAATAGTGGGGAACAATGGATAGAAAGTCCAGCTCAAGGAGAACACCCTACACTGATATCATGGTTAAAAGCATGGGCCCTAGAGCTAGACTGAGTAAGTTAAAATCCTTCCTCTGCTACCTATTAACTGTGTGAACTTGAGCAAGTTACTTAATCTCTCAGGGCTTTAACCTGCTCAAGTACAAAATGAGTTTAATAGTCACCTTATCACATAGAATTGTTATGAAGGTTATATGAATGAACATATTTAAGATTTTAAATAGTCTCATCATACAATGTGAGATATGTAAACATTAGCCATTAATATTAACTACATGTCTGCAGTGATTAATTTTGTGTCTTGGGTAGGGATATGGGCTGAGTACACAGACCAAAAGCCTGGCTAGTGGGACACTGACAAGTCCATGTTGTTGACTGCATTATAGCTGAGGGGAAGCTGAAGTGGATTTTTGATAACCTGGCTCCTCAGTGCTGGTCTTCCCTGAGACTGTGTATTTTGTTTTGTTTTATTTTTTAAAAAATTTCCAGAAATGACCTCCCATTTCCTTTTCAAAAGACATTCCTTAGAAAAAGGGTCTTAAAAACCTTGAAAGGGAAATGAGATTAGGATTTACAATGGACTTCGTAGTATCAAATTAGCAGCTGCCCAAAAACCAGTTCCATAAGAGCAACATCTTAGTTGATATTCTGAAAATTTCAAACTAATAATCTCTAAGAAACATTATGTCTGTTTTTCCTGTTTTTCAGCATCATGTGACTGAAACATCCTGAGATCATTTTGGAAGGTCACCTGCAAGTTAACTTTTCTTTCCAGGTAGGATAACTCCTAAGTAATATTCTGGAAAAGTCAAATACAGTATTTTTCTCTCTCAGTTTAAGCACTTTCTTCTCTTCCTTATAGAAGAAATACTAGATATTGCAGATAATTGGCTAATTTTATGTTATTATCTTTTGAAGGTATAGAAGTTGAATATATACTTATATCTAGAAGCTCTAAATTTAGTAGGATTAATTTTTTTCAGACTATCAAGGTCATTAGCTATTGAAAAAACTTCAGTGAAAATTTATCTTTAGTTTATACTCAAAAGAAAATTCATCTTTTTAAAAATCAATTTCTTTAAGGTAACAATCAGAAGTTTGAGCCATTTATTACCATTTTGGACATGATGTGCTATGAACCCATTTGTAATTTTTAGGCATTTGAGTGGATGGATTCAAAATTTAAGATGGGATTTTTGTCATCCTCCAGTTGGTGCTATATGTGAATTTAGAGGACTTGGATATTGATCTAGGAAATAGGCTTTGAATCCTTTATGAGGCCTCCCTTCATGATAGGTATTTAATTGGTAAGATTTTACTTATTTGTTTTTTGATGACTACTGGAATGGTTTGCCTTATAATTTAAAAAAGAACACTCAACTTTAATTGAATATAGAAATTAGTAGGTTGTTACATTTAAGATGAGTTATTTATTTTCTACAAAGAAATGACCAGAGGTTTCCTCTGCGAAGGTTCCTTTTTTCTACATTCAACGTAAGTTTGGTTTTATAGAATACAGAACTAGCTAAAAGGGGTATGCCACTTCCACCTTAGAGCAGAGTGTGTTTGTCTTGTGAAAGGCACGCACTAGAGAGAGTGGTGTTATGGTTGTGAAAGTTGAATAGCCGTCCTTGGTCATGAAGAGAAGGACGAATTGGATGTTCTATTTTGTGGGGTTTGATAAGAGTTTCTTTTTCTTTATATTGAAATCTGGGAAGGAGGCACCCCAATAAAGCAGCTTTAGGGTCTCTTGAGAGAGAAGGAGCAAATATCCGAACTTCCTTTCCCCAGGACTTGTGACTAGGGAGGAGAGCCAGTGTGTATCCAGTGTCCCTCATAGACCCAGGGTTTAGAGGAGCAGTGAGCTCCCAGAAATCCAGAAATAAAACCTCCTTGAGGAAAGAATATCTATGCTGGCAACTTGAGATCAACAAGAATTCACTGGGAGGCTTGATTTCAATTTATGCATAAAATTTACAATCTGCCTTTAAAAATGTTTAGATTATAACAATTAAAATTTTAAGTAAATCCTAAATGATCATTGAACTAGGGTTACCATGGTTAAAATAACACAAGAGCCAAGTATGTGTAATATTCTACAAATTTTATTTCATTTATATAAATTAATAGACAAATTATAGAACAAGACTGTTGGAAACCATGAAAAGGAGAACTCTCTCCCCCAGCTATAGGAGGTTGTCTTAGAAGATGTGAGCACGGGCTAGGTGACACCCGCTCTCTTCCTGACAAAACCTTAGGCTCCTCTGAACTCTTCCTCCTCTGAACTTCTGTCCTCTATATCCTATCAAATTTCTCACCTCCTGTTCTTGGTGTCTGACCACTCTGGTCTGCCTTCAGCAAGAATCCTGTCTAGTTGGTTGAGCCTGAATCCCCCCTTGCCCCTGGTGTTTCCTCTTGGGAATTCTCCATCCGCTGACCCTCACCTTGATCCTTCCCTTGCAGTATTCCCACTTGTCCATGCTGTATTCAGAACTGAGCCTAGCTCACCCTCATGTAATAGTTCATGTAATTGTTCCTGAATAAAATCTGTTTTTACAGCTTTAACTACATTTGTACAGTTTTACTACTGTCCGACTCTGGTTTCTTTGATATAGGTAAGCTTGAGAATAACTCAATGCATAATTGTCAAATATCATTATGCCCTTAATCCATGGAATTAAGTGTTATTAGTAAACCGATCTGGATCCTGTCCTTGTCATGTTGTACTTGCACGGCTGTATTTACTTTTGATAATGCCCATGGACCAGGCATTAAGTATTAGGGAAAGAAGGACATGAAAATGAGAAAGAAGATAATCTAGTTTCTTGAACAAACACCACTTGGAAATTGGTAAATAAGCCAAGAGCTATTGCTTAAATCAGAGATGTCAATTTATGGCAGTTAGGATGTGCTCCTTATCCACCTGCTTCTGTCCTCTGGGTTTGACTCAGACCAAGGACCTGGCCAGGTCCAGAGCTGCTGCAGCCTTAGTAGAGAATAAAAAAGCCAGGGGAGGTCAGTAAGGGTCAGGAACTGTCCCAGCTCAAAACTCTGGGTAAAGAGATCATCAAGAGCCTGCTCGTTTCTGTGACTGAATATATACTAGGGCCCACACTGAAACAGCAAAGGGAATTAAAATAGTGATTGGCTAGTCAGAGAGCTCAAAATCTGACTGCAGTGTTTTCCTGCCAAACCATGTTTCCCCGGGCTCTTACTGTAAGGCATTCCTGCTTGGAGCTGCTCTCATAGAGTCAAAGGGCCAGAGGCTTTGGGTCAAGGAGTCCTGTGGCTCCTACATACCAGTTCTGCTGGTCATTAACTACCAGAACAGGATGCATATAATGTGCTCCTCTCTGCCTCAGTTTCTCATCTGCCTTTATTATTCATTTGACAGGTGTGATTGAGCACCTACAAAGTGCCACACACAAAACTTGGTACTGGGATACAGACAGTCTGGCTAAAAATAAACAAGTGAAAGAACAAATAAAAAATGCAGTTTTAATTGCTATGAAGAAAAAACAATACAGAATATGGATATAGACAGTAACTATGGTACCTTCTGTCAGATGGCATGATCGAGCTGATGAACTTTTAAATTGAAATGTAACAGTTTAAAAACAGCCTTTTACCTTTAACTTCTTATTCTCAGACTATCAGGGAAAGCCTGTTCTTGACCTGGGAAACAGCATTTTCAAGGCCTGAGAGTATGCCTTGAAGTGAGGCCCTAATCTGAATTAGGTGTGCCCTTTTAGGTTATGAAAAGGAACTTGGATTTGTATGCAAGTTGGGTGAAGAATGGATTGGCACATCGTCATCATCAAACCTGTGGTAGTGGTGGTAATTATTATTGTTATTCCAATCTGACTTTTATGGAGTATCAGTCAAATTGTACTGAAGTAAAAGGGATAAATAGTACATTGTAGGCAAAAGCAAAAACACCTGAACATTTCTTTTTCTCTGAATGAAGTTACATGAAACAATAGTACCATTAATGTTTTTGGCAACAATCTGGCTTGTCAGCTGTCTTTTTCACTAAAAATATAAACCCTGTATGTACCAAAAACAGTGCCTCCGCAGAGGTTATTTAAATTTTATTACGCAGCTACTTTAAAAATGTTTGCTTATGTCTACTTCTGGAAATGTACTGATTATTGAAGTTGAAGAATGATTAGATTGATCCCTCTTTTGATTATACATATAACTAGACATTTCCAGGCCAACAGCAAAAAAAAAAAATACATACATTCATAATATGGCATATAAGAATCAGGTCTCAAGATTAAGATAACAGATGGAACATTCTATGGGTGGTCAGGATGTTAGAGGAAGTAGGTATACACACATGTACAGAGTACAGACTATAGAGGTTGCTGGGCCATCATCTTCCATGTTGAAATTTTTATTGGCTACATGTAGATCTGTGGCTCTCCATCTACAGTATGAAGGTAGAAGAAATGTTTATGATTCAGAGATTTAAGGGTAGCTCCATTCCTTTCTTCTGTCTTAGTCAGCTAATTTGAGTGCAATATGATGGAAATACTTGGATTTCAAAGACGTGATTTTCTGGAGAAATGGTTTATTTTGTAACACTGTGTGTGACAGAGAGAATGGGAAAGGGAGGGGCGAAATAGTGCTCAGGAAGAGAGTCACACATAAATACAGGTAACAGGTCTTATTAAATCCATGGCCATCCACATCCAACATGTGCACAGTGCACACAATCTTCCTGGCAACTTTCTGCAGGATTGTAGAAGTAAGGAATAAGTTTGAATAATTAAGAAAAATTCCAGCAAGTTGTTAAGCTTTGTGAAAGTATGTTAGCAGCTCATATACTGATTTCCACATTTCAGACAGCTAACATGGAAAACAAAAATAGCAGAAAATGAAGGTCTACACCCATAAGATGAAAGGAATGACATCCAGGGGTCTCCATCACTGTCCCAGGATCAGAACACTGCCTGAGGACCTCCACTCAGAAAGGGCTTTTTTTTTTAAGACCTATTTAAGGCAGATATTTGTTTTTTTCTAGGGTGTTTCTTTCTCAAGGACCTGACTTTGAGATCAGGGTCATATAACGGACATTTGCAAAACTCGGCATCATGCTGCTGAGAGAATGTGAAAAAAATATTCTACTGTAGCAATCTATCAGGACAATTTATTCACATTTTGACCCCTCCGTAGGCTGTGGGGACCTTGGATTAATTGTGACTCTTTTGTTAATCACTTGTGTCTCCTTGGCTTTGCTCCTTTACTTCTCAACAACACTCTTCAAAGGTTAATGATGAGTCACTAACAAAATACACACTAAACCAGAATATTCTTTTGACATGTGGAGATATCGAATAAAGGATCACTTTGAACAAATGTCTCTGATGAAAAAACTGCAGTGGTGAAGCTGCAAAGAGTGACCTTTCTAAACCCCAAACCTGGTAGTGTTACTTCCTATTTAAAACCCATTGCTGCCCATTGCTCTTTGCATGGCATCCACACTCCTTAACACAGTTTACAAGGTCTCACCTGGCCCTGGTTATTTTTCCAACTCCTCTTTCTCTATCAAGCCTGGAGCTCTTCCTCCCAGATACAGCCAACTGCCCTCCTTTTCTAGTACACGTTGCCCTCACCCCTTAACCTACTGCAGATTTGCTACCCAGAGAACTCTTTTCTCTTCTCCATGCCTGGCTCATTCCTACCTTTGTCCAGGTTACAGATCCCTTCCTGTAGGATACTCTTCTTGATCCTTCAGGTGAGAGAGACACCTGTCTTTTTGCTTCAAGGCCTGGTATTTCCAATGTCACAATAGTTCCAAGAATGCTGCCTCTTTACTGCCCTGTGATCTGTTAACTCCAACGAGGCAGGAATTCTGTCTTTCACTGATTCTGGTGTCATTATGGCTGGCCCAGTGCCTAGTACAAATTAGTGGACAATGAACATTGTTTAGATGAGCGAACATTGTTTAAATAATGAAGGGATCCATCCTTGTGTGATTCTACCAAGTTTAAAATACAGGCATTTAAAAATAGAAGATAATTCAATAAATTTTTCCTTTATTTGCTTTTTTTTAAAAAAATTTTAAGCCTCTCTCTCCCTATCAACAACTTGCTGTAGGTATATAGATAAATCTTCCTGGTTTTAATTTGTAAACATTTTCCTCCGAGTATGAATTCCTGTCAGCCAGTCTTAGCTAAATTTCTTGAAATAATGTCGCTTGCCAGCTCCTTTCTCTCAGCAATCTGATCTGACTGTCTGATCTAACAATCCATCAGTAGGACTGCCTCAGTATTTAACAAGTGAGTTTCCCTTGACAAATATGAAGGCCTAGTCTCAGTCCTGATCAGGGATAACCTCTAATTTACTTGAAGGACCCAATTATGGCAGTACAAACTCCCAGTGGCCTGGTTGTCAGAAAGTCATCTTCTAAATGTTCCTAATTATTTATGCCCAAAGGATTGTCTGTCTCAGGATGAATTCTGAAAACCAGAATTTGCACATTGCATCCTACCATATCTTCCCCTCTTGTTCTATTTCTTACTCATCAAAGTGAAGCCTTGGTGAGACTATGTTCCCTGTCTGCCTTGAGAAAAATAATGTTTTTCCAAGGTATTGATGCCAGATGCTCCACACATCCAGTCCGCAGAATGCAGAAGTACTGTTGAGTTTCAGTGGGAATAGTCAGAACAGGGAAAAACAGCCCCTTTTCTGATGCTTCACAATTTGTATCACCTGGCTCTGTGTGAGAGTCTCACTAAATCTCTCTGGAAAACATCTCCGTGTGTGCGTCTGACCATCACTCTTTGCCCAGTATGTCACCTTGCACAGTCTTTCCCAGAAATTACCATTGCCATCCATCCCAGAAATCTCTCTCTTTGATACATACCAAGCCAAACCTAATCCCTACATAAAAACAACTTTATATGGACCGTTGAACTTCTATCCACTCTCCCATCTGCTCTCACATCCAACTGAATTTCCTTCTCCTTTTCCAGGGACTGTAACCAACAAGTAGGCTGACAGATGCGTATGTGGAGGGAAGACGGAGGTGTGGTTTGCAGCAACAATATTCAGGTCCTCTTTCAGTCAGGCAGTGTGTTTCAACACACCTGTTGAACACTCACAGTAGTACAGAAGTTTTGGAAGTGAAGTACAATGACGTCAGGCATAAAAAACACTGAATATGTAGAGTTGTCCTCATTATTTATGGATTCTGTATTTAGTAGTTCACCTACTCACAAAAATGTCTTTGTGACCCTGAAATCAATACTTACAGTGCTTTCGTGGTCTTTCTCACACACACAGAGTGGCAAAAAATTTGAGTTATCCAATATGCATGTTCCAGCTGAGGTCAAACAAGGGGATGCTGTGCCTTCTTTTTTTTTAAATTGAGGTATAGGCAATAAAATGCACAAATCTAGTGTACAGCTCAATGAGTTTGGACATGTGTGTACACTCATGTAACCATCACCCAGATCAAAATATCAAACATTCTCACTAAATTTTTCCCCTTCACCTATCCCCACCCCATTCTGTATGTTCTCTGTGTCTATGAGTATATTTCTGTTTTGTTTGTTGATTTGTTTTGTTTTTTAGATTCCACATATAAGTGAATTCATGTAGTACTTGTCTTTGACTTATTCACTTTCACTTCTAAACCCTCTAGGTCCATCTGTGTTGTTGGGAATGGCAAGACATCATTATTTTCTATGGCTGAGTAGTATTCCATTATATATAGGTACTCATCTTGTTCATCCATTCATCTATTGATGGACACTTAGGTTACTTCCATATTTTAGCTATTATAATAATGCTGCAAAGAAGATGGTGGCACATTTATCTTTGTGAATTAGTGATTTTGTTTTCTCTGGGCTTATTTTCAGTGTTGGAATTGCTGGGTTGTATGGTATTTCTGGTTTTACTTTTTGAGGAACCCCCATACTGCTTTCCATAGTGACTATCACAGTTTACATTCCCACCGACAGTGTAGGATGGCTCCCTTTTTGCCACATCCTCACCAACACCTGTTACTTCTTGTCTTTTGGATAGTATGCTCTGCCTTCTTGTTTCAGCCTGCATACTGTAAGCAAGAGGGTTATATTTATGGTCCACTTTGTGCCATTTTTGTCACAGTTTTGTTGGTGATTTCACTGTTTAAAATGGCCCCAAGTACAGTGATAATGTATTGTCTAGAGTTCATAAGCACGTACCTTATGGTGAAAGAAGACTATTACCTACCTTATGGTGAAAATATATGTGTTAGGCAAAATTACAACAATGTTGGCTGTGAGATCAGTGTTATTAAATAAGGATCTTTAATCAGAAAGATATGGAGAACAAAGTTATGTATTGATTGATTGATGAAACTGTGATCAGAGGCTTGTAGAAACCAAGCGCTGTATTTCCCCAGGATCAAAGACTCAGCATTTGCTAATTTAGAGTTCCTGGTGACTTTATAGGACATAACTATCATAATACCAGGAATCCATTGTATATGTACTTACAAAAGATTTAATTTTTGAAATATGTGCTGAAGCTGTCACATTTTCCTGGTCTGTGTGCTCAGGGTTTGCTGGTTGGCAGTGATGTCCCTGTCTAGTCAGTCAGCATTTGGTGACATGGTGAAGCCTCTGTGTATCCGATGAAGCTGACTTGCATATCATTTTATATCACTTTAATTAAATTAATCCTCACATATACGGGCAAATAGCTTAAGAAAGATTCCAATCCAGAAAGGAAGGATAGCATGGTACTTGTAATAGAAGAAATGCAAATGAACTAAAGCAATAACAAAGCAAGCTCTCAAATTCAATTGCAGTATGAGCTTTGGTGAGCTCCTTTCTGAGAGGTGAATGAATAGCAACCTTGTAAGATTTGATATATTTGCTCTTCTCCTTTAATTAAAGTTAACAAGAAATATAGATAAAGATATTTAAAATCACTACCATATATATGAGGTTTTCATCCTAAATTGATACTTTGCCTTTGGATATTTACAGATGATAGTTGTATATGTTCATTATTATAAGTTTATAAATCATTTATAAATTAAAAGTTTTACTGGTACGATAAGAGACCATTGTAGTAAGATAGTTAGAATATAATTGTTGGTATATAGTATCCAATACATATACCAGTGTATAATAACCAATATCTACCAGTGTACCAGTATATATATGTCACTACAGACTATCTAATATGTTGAAGGATCACACACTCAGAGAAGAGGCTACAAGAAACATTTTTATAAATGGAAATATGATCTATAATTTCAGTTTAAAGAGTATGTTTGAATGTGAAATTCCTAACAACTGTTCAAGGCCATTAATTCTTAAAATTCTGGGAAATTTAGTCCTGGTATTGGTGACAGCCTTTGGAAACTTAATATTTTTCTCTTGTACTCATTCTTGATTTGGAATTCTGTACTTCAGTCACAAATGCCAACTACTCTTAGACCACCATACCTTATCATAATATTTCTACAGAGAAAAAAAATGAGAAGGAAAACCTGTTAAAATTCCATGGATGGGAGTTTAATTCTTTTCAAAATACTAGTCAAAACCGGAAATTAAAATACATAAAATGATAGGTTGTTACCAGTTCTGCAGGAAAATGTGAGGGGTTCAAGAAAGTAAACCATCAAAGCTCTTGTGCACTTGAGTGTCATGAAATGGGTTTTTATATCATAACTTTAGGAAGGCCATGGAGAATGTATACTGTGCAATCACTCCTCTGTGTGTTCCTTTACATCTACCACATGTGCGTCCTACCTTGAGCTTCATACCTAAATGGAGTTCTCTGTAAATCCTCCCCTGCATGGCAACTTCAACATACTGAGAGAGATCAACTTGCCTTATTCTCACTGTGCGGGAAGAGGTCTAATTTACATCTCAAGCCCAATTCAAACACACTCAAATTTATATACTCACTAAGACAAAAGATTTGTTTGAGGAGCCATCAAAGAGATAGTGCTCAGGGAGACACAGGTCTTTAAGGGAGAGACCAGCTCCGCCCTGTTAGCTGGGAGGATGGAATTGCGCCCAAAGCTGTAGAGGACGGGAATACTTGCCCTGACACTAGAAGGACAGGATTCAGGTCGAGGGAATTCTAGTACCCAGGACCGTTAGGAAGCCTTCTGAGAATGGCAGGACTCAGAGGGGAGCTGAGCATGTTACCCCGGGTCAGCTGCCCTCCCTATAGTTTGTGCCTTTCCCAGGTTCCACTGCCAGGTGGCTTCCAGCTCGGCTTATGGGAGGGAATGGCAGCTCAGAGGACTGGAGGAGAGAAGTCAAAGCATTGTCCCCTGCTCCCTTCCTCTTTTGATGCTGTGTGCATGGCTGTGGCTGCATCCGGGTACCACTCTGGCTTGGGGTGCTTCCTCCATGGTCCCCCTCTCTCTGGGCTTCTGGAAATAGAACTGTTTTCTCCCCTTGCTCCCTTAGGCTGAGGGGTGATACTGGCTTCCTTCTGCTGCTAGCCTCTGGGAGCTTCAGACTCTCTGTGGGTTCCTTTCATCTTGGATGTACCTCTTTATGTATTCCTTTCATCGAAATATTTTTAATTGAACCACTTGTATGTGATTTGCCTCCTTCTGGAGCCCTGAGTGGCACATGTCTTAAGAGGCTGGGCAATAGCACCTTGGGGATGAAGCATTTTGTCCTGGAAACCTGACTGCTGCTTTGCTGAAGCCTGGCACACTCCAGAGACAACTCCCCAGGCCATGAGCAAGAGCATATTGGGACCCTTTACAATCACAGAGTAGAAAAGCTATAAAAATGACCAGAACTGAATTTATAACTTGACCCTGACTTGTGACATATTTTGCTACTCAAGTGCCAAGGAGCAAGTGCATGCTGACTTGGCTCATTTCTAAAGCCCCCTTTGGCTCTGGTGCAGAAGGGTAGTTTGACAGTATGTTCAATCCTTTGCTATGGGTAACACTGGAGTTTCATTTACAATATTGTTTATTATGACTGCTCTGGGATTTTGAAGGAGATCATGCTGTAGTGTAAAGGGACTGATGACTGATTGTCAGAATCATATTGGCCTCTGTTGCTATGAGCCTCTGTGCCCTGATTTGTAAAACAGGGAAAATAGTACCAAAGCTGTAGGGTTGTTTTCTCTAAAACTCTCAATGGCATTCAAATGTTACTGCCCTTTCTGATTGACATATGTCCCTTCCAGCTCCATTGGAGTCATGAAGATGTATTGTAGGCTGTGGCCAGATTCTCCTGAAAGCCAAGGTTGACTATGGCCAGAAGGGGAATAATTACAATCTACAGAGGGTTCTGGGGTTAAGAGTGTGTCCTCTGTCCCCAGAGTCCCTGATTTAAATCCAGCTCCAACCCATACTAATAATGTAATATTTGCTTAGTTATGCATCTGCCCCTTGTTTTTCTTATCTGCAAAGTGGAGATAATAATAGTATCTACTTCATGGGATTTTTGCAAGGATCGAAAATGTTAATATATATAAAGAGCTTAGAATAGCTTCTGGCTTAATAGATCCTCAATAAATATTATCCCTGCTTATCATTTCACATTATGTCAGGGTCAAGTTATAAATTCAATTCTGGTCATTTTTATAGCTTTTCTACTCTGTGATTGTAAAGGGTCCCAAGGACTCTGGATGTGCTGACAAGTCTACCAGTCTGATAATGCTCCTTGCTCATGGCCTGGGGAGTTGTGCAGTTTCAGGCATGTGCTTGTCACATTGTATTTCTGTCTTCTCACACTTAGCACAGTGCTTGGCATCTGCTAGATAGGCAGTGAGAAGTCTGATGTCTTTCTTGTCTGGAGATTTCCAGAGGAACTTCCTGAGAGCTGTTGCATGAGCAAGCAGGAGTTGATACAGCTCTACAGACTCGTACTTACTATAGGGAGCACTGCTATTTGCTTCTTTCCAGATGTTTGGGTAAAAAGCCACAATGACAGAATGTACAGAGAAGGCAGAATGGTGGGTGCTGCACAGTGAAGGCAACAAAAAGAGCTCTCTGCTAGCTTTCACCCCCAACATTCTGGCAGCATATTACAGACCAATATTTTGTCCAGAGTTCCAATTTATTTAATCTTGTCTGACACTCTTCCTCTTACACACAAAAGGATATGAATATAAATTGGGTGAATACCAGAATAGTATGTATTTTAAACTCCAATTGCTGTCCTGAGTTATAGGAGACCGTGTAACTCCATTACTACATAAAATCATAAATCAAGCTTCTGGGTGCTAGAGTGTTTTAGGGTACAGTGAAAGAGCTGTATAACCTCCGCTCACTTTGGGAACACTCTTTTCCCTTTTTAAAAATATCTATCAGAATGTATTTTCCCTAATAATAAATCTTCACTTGTGACAAGTCACATTTGTTCTCATTCAGGGACCAGCTGAAGATTTATATTCATTTCTACTTGTCACTGCACTTTGCAGGTTACAAATTCCTGTAACACACATGATCTCACTTATGTTTTACACACAGTAGCCCAGTGGGAGAGAGAAGGCAGGTGTTAACCTCACTTTACAGAAAATAAAATGGAGGTCCATAGGAAACGAAGCAAGTTGCCTGAGGATCCACAGTAATTGGGAAAGAGCCAGAAAACTCAGGTTTTGCACCCCACCCAGTGTTCTTTCCTCTTCCACGCACATTTACCCTCTGTGGCAATAGCGTGGTTTTCAAAAAACAGATGACTTCCTTGTTTGTCTGCTCAGTGAGTTATGTCTTCCGACAAAACAAAATTTTACTGTCAATAAATATGAGCACCCCTGTCTGAATGGCATTGTGCTAATAACCTTGGGCAGCAGAACAGTGAGTAAAGAGGATACTGAGGTTGCCCTTCGTAAGCTTCCAGTCAGTAGAAAACAAGAGCATTAAGCCATAACGACTTGGAGGGAGGCTGTGAATATTTAGATCGCTTATTTCTTTTACTCTTCTGGTTGTCTGGATTTGGAGCTACCAGAAATTCCTCCAAATCCGTAGAACTGGAAGACTGAAAAAAAGTAGCTCATAGATTGAGATTTAATATATTATAAAACATATCTTAGGGATAAGAAAGAGATTTTATGAAAACATTACAAGATACACAAAACATTGTTCCAGGAAAACATTTCATTTATATTACAGAATCATTTATGGTAATGATATTTAATATAATGTGACAAATAAAAATAAAGGGCATATTGAGGATTATTTTACCTACAAACTTAAGAAAACTACACATAGCTCTAAAAATATTCATTTATCACTGCAAAAGGAGAATAAAAACGCCTTTTAAAAACTGATAATACCCAAAATCCAAATGAAAATGAAATATGTAGGTAACAGCAAATACATATTAAATTTTTAATCTGGTAATTCTATTCTTATTTATTCCCACTATCAGTGATGATTTGGGGAATCCTGACCAGGGGGTTTCCAGAGGAAGGACAGACCACAGTTTAAGGTGCAGGATGAAAAAACCTTAACAGCTTTGGGGCTGACTTCCCATATTGACTGCCTCTTCTCTCGTACATCTGTATCATAAAAGAAATGGCCACTGCCGTTTATCACTATGAGCTGGGTAATGTATGGGTGGGTCGCATGTAGGAGATACTTTTTGTACTAAGTAGTTTCATGCATATACTTTTTCCATTTGATTTCCTCAGCAACCTGTGCGTTTGTCTGGGTAAACATTGTCCCATTTTACAGAGAAGCAAATTGAGGCTCTGAGAATTTGAATTACTTCTCCAAAGACACAGAGCTTATAAATGGAAAAGGCAGAACTTTTAACCTAGTTACTCATTTCCAGGCTAGTATAATTCACCACATCTTATTAGTTGTTTGTATAATGCTTTATTTTTAAAAATATCTCAATAAGAAAAGTTCTGTTTAACTACCGTGCAGATCATACTGTAAAATACAGCAGATTGACCGTGGAAGCTGATCTCTATAGCAGTCCTCCCTCCCCCGCAACCAATCCGTGATGCATCTCGCTCCTAGACACAACTTTAAACATGTAGTTTTTGTCACCCTTCTCCTGTCACTGTTGCCAACCACGTCTTATTTTCAAGATCCTTATAACATGACCTTACTTTACCAATTCATCACTATTTTAAATTATTTCCTATTATGTACTTTCCTGTCCATCCAGACTACCCTTCAGTTAAGTTTCCAATAATTTCTCATAAGCAACTAATATTTCGGCCACACATATCTGTGTTCCTGTAGTTTTCTGAATGTGCCGTTCATTTTCTTACCCATTTGTTTATTTGTGTATGCTGCTCCTGACTAGAATGTTCTTCCACAGTTGTCAAATTTGTGGCCATTCTTGAAATATTTACTACAGTGGTTTTTCTAAGAAGCCTTCCATGACTATATTTTTATGCTCCAGAACTGGTTTTCATTTCTTTGTGCTATACTACTATACAGTGAGTGTCTTCACATAAATAACGTATCTTATTCATCCAGGAGCTTTCTCACTTGCTACATTTTTCGACCCTAGAGAAGGCATTTGGAGACAATGATGCATTACAGAGCTGTTGTGCTATCAATCTGCATCTGCCTCTATTCCTATCAAGGTGTGTTGAACTACTTGTAGCAATCATTTATTCATTAATTAAATCGCTGGCCATGTTAAGGTTATCCAGATGGGCATGCAAATTAGGACTCTCAGTTGCATGCTGCAGAAATACAACCAAAATAGCTTCTATGAAAAATGGGATTTGTTTGATGTATGTACCTGAAGTATTCAGGGGTTTTTCTACCTTCAGACACAGCTGAATCCAGGGGCTCAAGCAATGTGAGGACTCTCTCTCTCTCTCTCTCTCCATGTCTTGACACCGAAGTCCTTTGTGCATTGATTTTGTTCTGAAGATAGTTTTCTCTAGTCTTAGAAGCTAGAAAAAGATGGCTGTTGGCTGCTCCAAGTTCTTCCAGCCCACAATTAGGACTGAGTAAGGCAGGCAGGGGATAGTTGAGATTCCTCGGTAGCTCTGGCTGCAAAGCCCCGGAGAAGACCCTGTTTGGAAAGCCTCACGTCATAATACTCAGTTCTGAATTTATCTCCATGGCTGCTCAGTACTGGGTCACATGCTCACCGCAAATAAGATATTCTGGGTGAGCAATAGCTTATGTCCAGTGGAGCAGGGAATATGTGATTTGAGGAAGTATCATGTATTAAATCAGAGAGATTCTCTAATAATCATATTTTATATTTATAATCCTTATTCCCTGGTAGGGTAAATTGACTTTGGTGTAGTTTTATGAAATAAATTGTAATTTCCTTTGCTTGTCTTTAAAATTGGACAGTGTAATCTCTAAAGGATGGTTGAAATGTAAATTACATAAGATTGAGACTGGGGAGTTCTCTGAAAGTGCAGAGGGTAAACCTCTGTCTTTGATGGCAGCAGTCCTTGTAACTGCTGTATTTCCAAAGGACTGAATAACACCAGAGTTAACACCTGCAGAACAGAGCCCTGGAGCAGAGACAAGGAAAAAAGGTAACAAAAAGTATCCCTATAGAACTTGAAGGTAGTGACCATGACTCTTAAATCAAGTAAGAGTGTGCATATAGGACTTAAAGTCTGACAGGCTCTATTCTAAGCACTTGATGAATATTAATTCATCAAATCCTCATAAACTTGTAAGACAAATACCATTCTTTTTGCTACCTTATAGATGGGAATTAAAGCACACAGTAGAGAAACTTGCTCAAGATCCCATGTGTGATAAGAGACAGAACTAGTATTTGATGCCCAGGCATTCTGTCTTTAGAGTTCATGCTTTTCACCACCAGACTCTGATTTCTACGGATCAAACAGAGAGGAAGGTAGTGTGTCCTGCACTCCTCATGGCCCCCTATCACCTAGCAAAATGGTTTTCAAATTCTAATTTTTGGAAATCTGTGTTTAAGGAGCTCAGTGAAACTCTTGAGTTTCATTTTCAAATGTGGTTCAATTGCCTCAAAAATGGTTTTCAAAAAGGGAGACTTAAAATCAATTTTTCAAACTTTAACAATCTGGAAAAGGATTGGCCAACTCTGGCAGATTACCTTGGTATTTCTCAAATGTTGGAGTGAAATTTACTGCCATTTCTGGGCTATAATTAAAATTCTTTTAAATGTGGCATGAATAATTAAGCTTGTCTCTTTGCTTTGGTCTCTTAAAAACATTTGGTCTGTATTACAATTGAGTATATTAATATATATTGATAATAGTTAAATGCAAGACAAGGCTCAGACATATTTGTATCTGTTTCATATCTATTAGTCATTCATAACCAGATTTTTTTGATAGAAATTAAGTAATGGTTTCCCTTACACACATAAAACTTGGAAGTCAATAGCCACCTTATCCTACTCTGGGATATTATAAGATAAACCAATAAAATTGAGCAGTATAGAATTTCCTGATGATATGGAAAAGGAAGAAAGTGTTTGTATATCATACCACATAGAAAATGGATTGGAATCCCTCTTCAAGCTTGCTTTTCAAAATCTCTTCTGACTCCCACAGCATTAGGTAGGAAGTATGAGGGTAGGTAGATGAAGAGGGTGACCCGGCACTCTGGGCTTCAGTACCTTTGCCTTACAGGCCCTTGGGCTTTAGAAATTCCTCTGTCTCTCATTACAGAGATCAACTTAGCTCCTCCTCAACTCGTTCCTCCAAATGTTTGTTTCCAGCCCTGTATTCAGCAAACAAGGAAACTTTCAGTTTACTAAGGTAAACCTTAGAAAGCTTTATGGATTTATAAAAAACAAATTAGGCTCTTTTCTTTGTATGTTTTTCTCTTAATTTGTATCCAGTACTCTTCTCATACTAAAAATCATTTGACCACAATTATGCCTTTAACTTTTAATTGTGATTCTCTTTCCAAAAATGTATACTCTATTACATAATTAAGAAAAATGTAAAAAATTAAAAACAAGCCCTTTAAAAATAAGCATTACATTAATTCCATTAAAATACTACATGTACATCATAACTATATCAGAAAGCATGCAAAGGAACACAAGTCATACTTAAATTTTCTTTTAGGTAAGGAAACAAGCCCAGGCCCTCTTTGTTTCAACTTTAGAAGTGTGGTTGCCAACACTTCCCTGCATGCTAAGGCACCAGAATGTTACTGAACGAACATGTGCCAAGTACTACTACTCACATGAAGTGAGACAATGACTGTCTGGGCTAAGTAGCAATCAGACTACCAAACCCTTAGTTAATGTCTATTACATTTCTTTATGTCAACTGATATTCTAATGTTTCATTAATACTTGTATATATTTACTAAAGAGTAAAATACAAAACAAATATAAATTATTTACCTCTATAAATACTTGGGGATATTTTATTCAAATATACATAGCAATAACTAAATAAATAAAGCATAGCAAAGTAAATATACCTCAGATATACCCATTAAGAAAATTAGAGTCACACCAATAAAATACTTCTTAAGTTGGGTTTTGATGACCTCTTCATAATGATTATAGAAACACAAGTCTAGAACTGTTTTTACTAACATACCACCCCAGTGAACATTAATAATGCTTTTATTATAGTTGTCCAACTATATAGCTCTGTGTTTATATTTTTAAATATATTGTATTATAAACCCTGGAGCTAAAAATATCTTTTAGTTATCATCATTATCATTATCCTAAAATTTATAATGCAACTTTCCTTCTGATAATCTTGAAAATTTCCTTGTTTCTCAATCCTATTCATTTCTTTCTATTCCACTTTCCCTTTAATGTTCAGCTCTTTCCCTCCAAGTGCAAGTGTGTTTGTGTGTGCACACACACAGAAATCTAATTTTTTTTTTCCCAAGGGGAGTGAATTTGACATTCTCAACAGGGTCATTTTGAGGATATTTTTGGATTCAAGATGCTGGAGTTAAAAAGTGTACACCAACTTACTTTAAGATGATTCCATAGAGATGGCTGGGATTGAGGAATACTTGCAAGGAATTGAGAAAAAAAAACAAAAACTTGTTTTGTTATATTTCAATTGCATATAAATTCTTACTTTCTTTTCCTTCTCCTTAGCCTATGACTACAATTAAAGGGGCCTGAGATGGATTATTAGAATAATAAAACTCAGAGACTAGAAAACTTTTTTTTGTCTTCCAGTGTTCTGGAACTTATATTTTAAACCATACTGAAAATCCTGTTCCTAGAATTTCTTAATTTTATATTATGTGCATAGGTTACTAATCTCATTCTAATTTATTCAGTGTTTTGTGTATCTACTCACTTATGCCTTAAATAAATATCACCATTTTTGTGTCACATAGTTGTAGGCCTTTTATGTAGATGAATCAAATACAATCCCAACCTCCAAGAAAAGTTGAGTCTGGTGGGGAAGCTCACAGTTTGAGTGTGTTTATGTAAACAGTTAGTTCAACTGCTGCTGGTTTGAAAGGACTTTGGAAATGACAATCTTAGCCGACAATGTTGAAAATTGCCACCAGAGTATATGTAGGTTAGTTTTTAAGAAAGGAATTTTTCAGATAAAAAATAAATAAACAACTTATCTCTGATGTGGCTTAAAATCTAGGACATCTGTGTAGATCAAACCCATGGGATAATCACTCATGCCTGATCCTTTCCCTTTTTGTTCTGTATTATAGCCAAAGACAGTTTGTAGGCTGATCAGAGATCTTTGTGAAAGGTTTGTGCTAAATGCTTGTGCTGCCTTACACTTCAAAGTTGGGTCAGAGTGTTCAATAAATTGATTTTTCTGTCCCCTCTATTTCTCGTTCTAGAGCGCTGCCATAACTGGATCCATGTGGCTTCTGATTCTGTAGTGGGAAAACCTGTACCTCGAGTAACAGTGGCAGGCTTTTGAAGTTTCATGACATGGTTGTGTTGATTTCCTCTTTGTTCAGTGTAGAGGGTAGGATGTGTCTGGCTCACCTAATTTAGACACTTAAAAGTCATATCCCAGTTCTACTTTTCAAACTGTCTGGGCTGCTTTTTAGTCTCCAAACCCTGATGCCCTCAGTGAAATCAGTGGGGTTGGCGGGAAATGCCTGACTGATGTGAGGCTCGCTGCTTGTTGACAAGACATTTTCCTGAGACCTGGGCAAGACAAAAGCAGCTTCTTCAGGGGATAGTTTAACAGGCATCAAGACATATTTTGAGGGCTTTTGTGGACTGTCTGGGGTTTATTAGAAGATATAACATAATAAATATGTTTTTAAAAATGGTAAAAACCAGTATATATTTAACTATTCTTTCAATTTTAATTGACCTCTAGCGTTGAAAACATAAATGACTTAAGACACAATTTCAATTTTCTTTTCTTATATAGAGGAGTTTGTTTTGGAGCAAAATGTTCATAGGCAACTTTTCTTCATCTTTAAATTTCAGAAAATGGGGATATGTCTAGTAGATTGCAAGTTCATAAACTGTTTAATTAATGCTGTCATTCTAAAGTAGGACTTGAGGCCGTTACAGTGTGTAGCTCTTGGGACAAGGGGGTTCCTCTCCAGGAACAGATTCCCCTGTGAATCCAGAGAAACTGAAGTAAGACAAAGGGAAGGGCAGTTTGGGAGAAACCATTTTTATTACTCATAGCTAGCTTGAATTTGCCAGGCTCCCTCTGTTCCCTCCTGCGACAGTATGCATGTGTTCCCTAAGTCCTTTCTCCCCAGTTCCCTCCAGCAAAACCTGCTCTGTGTGCCATTCCTGTGCTGTCACAGCACACTCTCTACTTCCCTGCCCAGCCCTTCTGGCAGGTCCTTGGCGACTGGCGGATGCCAGACCACTTAGTACCAGCAACAGAGGGGAGGAGACAATGGCCATTTTCTCTTCACCCCTCACCCTAGATGCTCTGAAACATCCATTGGTATGCAAATGGACTAAGGCTAGGTGGGAGATTCTGGAAATTCTGTATTTACCCCGCAGAGTGAAAATAAATATATATGGGGTCAATATATTGGGCAAGATGGTACTATGAATACGGTTCAAATGCAGTCAGCTGAGCCACTCACTGCTGCTATTTCTTCTATGCCAGTGGAATAATTTCCAGCCAATAGTGTGTAAGTAGTTTTAGACACTACACAGATAAATTCTATTGACCAGAGATAAAGATCTGTCTGTCATCACTTCACTGAAGAACAAGATGATTTTCATTAGTCATTTCTTAAAATTCTCCCAACTAAATAAATGATTATTTTATGCACATTATTCTTTTATATTTATGATGCCACACTGAATCTCAGATATATCTATACAGTTGATTTAGAAGACTATTAACTCTCTATCATAATTGATAACTGTGAGAAGACTTACTGTAAATTAATGAAGTCAAGGTCGATTCCAGTCATGTATCTAGTCTTGCCTTTATAAAAACAAGTTTTGTTTATAAGTTTCAGGCTACACAAAACCTAAAGCCACGTATGCTCAGTGTAGTGCAGTGGTTTCTCAAAGTGTGGTCCTGGACCAGCAGTACGGAAAGATCTAACAGCTTGTTAGAAATACAAGTTCTCTTTACCTCTGAATTAGTGAATCAGAAATGCTAAGCGGGTAACTAGCAATCTGAGTTTTAGTAACACTCCGGGTAATTGTGATACACACTAGGAGTAGGAAATGGTGGGCAAGTGAAACTTGTCTGGATTTCTCAAGTGCTCCTGCTAAAACCCCTAGACTCCCCAAACAGGGAAATTTATGTGCCATAAAAATAGGGAGTGTTTGCTTTCACTACTCTTCAGATACCATGAGAATTAGACCTGTAGCCATTTGCTTAAATTGTTCTGTTTCCAAAGGATAAGAAAATGTCTCATATCCTCCCAAGGGCTAAATGGCTGACAGCATGAACCAGGTCCCTAACGTAAGCCCCAGAGTG
The DNA here is from genome assembly GCF_040802235.1 of Manis javanica. Taxonomy (NCBI): domain Eukaryota; kingdom Metazoa; phylum Chordata; class Mammalia; order Pholidota; family Manidae; genus Manis; species Manis javanica. The sequence goes on from NC_133161.1 coordinate 73,646,113, forward strand.
CTGGGGAGACTGGAGGGCACTCTCTCTCTCTCTAGCTATTTGCATTTCAGGAAGAAGGAAGCCCCAGACATGGGACACATCTTTAGGTCACAAAAGCTGAGACACATGGGAATATCTGACTCCTGGGGAGATTTTATATATGAAAGGGCTGGAGTAAGTTACTCAGTTCATTTTATTTCCAGGGAGGCCTGTTCTGCCCTCTCCCCCTTTAAACCAGGAAAGAAAGTTCTTTTCCGTCATCTATGGAGCATCCAGCTACCCACGAAGGAAAGGTGACTGCTCTCATCTTACTGCTCTCAGAGTGAGAACTAGGAAGAAGCGGGGAGGGCCCACTGATCCACTGGGAGAAATTTACTGGGAAATCTTTTTGTGACCCAGAACTACTTAGTGTACTCATGATAAAATTCATAAAGATGAATATTAAAAACCTACCACTACTACTTGAATCCTTTAAGAGCTTTTCTAGATTTCTTTAACTTAGGTCCCATTTTATGACTTTAAAATTGTTCTTCCTGTCTTATTTCCAAACAAGTGTCATTATGTCTTGAAATAAAAATAAGTATAGGTTTCTGGTTCTAGGTAAGCACTTGTAACATTTTAGAAAAGCTAATCTTACTTGTAATTTAAAAACAAGGGCACATAGAACTCACAATCTTGGCCACAAATAAAAAAATAAATGCATCTGCAGATAGACACAGCTATGTTTCTGTCCATATACCAGATTCACCATGTTCTCTGAATAAAATAAAGCATTTATAAACTATTTTCTGGTTGCTTCCAGAATCACTTAGAAATACTATACCCTTTCCCCAGAAAGTTTATGAAATTTGTGCCTCCCTCATTTCCCTCTAGTGTTTTACAAAGCTTTACTGCAATCTCAGGGGTGCAGAAAAAGGAAGAAACATCTCTGGCCTGACTTCTTGTTGTACAGTTGCTCTACTTCCCCCAGGATTGGGATCCCTGAATTCTCTGATGTCTCTCACTTTAGGATCAGGGCCTCAGAACCAGAGTAACCTCCCCTAATCAAGTTTCTTAATCATATCTGCAAAGACCCTTTTGCCATGTAGCATATTTTTCAGTTTCAGGGACTAGGGTATAGATACCTTTGGAAGGGAGGGTTCTGTCCATCCTAGAGATATCAGGCCTACTGGAGTCTGTTCTCCAAGTTCTAGGCAAAATTACCAGTATTTTCCCAAAGATTTTGTGCTTCACCTAAAATCTGCTAAAGACAGTACACTAACCTGACCTTTTGCCCTGCTTTAATGTGGAATACAGAGAAGAAGAGGCTTCCCCGCACTTCTCTCTGGTCTCTCAAATGTTTGAGAGCCCATCTATTAATAAAGAGCATGTTCTGTTCCCAGGAACAAACAGTATTTTCAGAGACAATTCTATCTAAATTCATACTCATAAAAAAGCAGAATACCTGCATGTATGCATCTTGCATTCCTAGACAAAACATACCTGAAAACTCAGTCTGAAGCATCTGTAATTGGCTACATTACTCATTTAAATTTCCCCTAACAAAATATATAATTCTGTTATATCCCATGGCAGTTTTCCTACTATTACAAATTTAAGATCAAGTCTCTACCTCTTGCATTAGGAAAACTCTGCTGTTGGCAACTCTAACAGCAGTAAGGCTACATTACAAATATGGTTGATGTTTTTTGGGATATACCCACTTTCTGTTTTTTAATATAACATATTGCCTGTATAGCTGGGAAATCTCTTGTGAATTCTATCTATTCAAATGTATTTTAACCTATTTGATTTTCTCTGGATTGGGGCTATTAAATAGGGATTTTCCTAACAGTGCCTTGGACTAACAGTGACAGAATCGGGAGGAACTAGCAGTGGCTGAGGCTTCCTGCTTACTAATTAATACCTTTAAGATACTTTCAACCACATCTGCTTTTGGAGGCTTATCCTAGAATTTATAATTTCAGGTGTCACTGTAGCTTAAGCTACAAAAGCCTCAAAATATCTCTATTTAAAAACAGATCATCTTTCCCAGGGGTTGATACAAATTCATAAGGAAATGCATGTAAAACCAAAATAGGAGTTTAATAAATTGGAATTCTCCAAGCCTTCTAAGAAGAGGCTATAGAGCTCTGACCACGCCGCAGAAAAGCATGATTTAATAATTGTCTGAAATCTTGAACAGCGTACTGTGGATCTGCAAAGCACACAGAGGGGAAAAAAATTGATGAAGACAGATACGTGATTGAATGAAAATAAGACAGTTTAGGACCCATTTTTGTGTCCCTTCATGGACTGTAAACTCTTTGGATAGTTTTAAAACAATTTTAGTTCTCAATATATCAGTGATATGAACTAGCAGGGAAAATAACAAGAACCCAAAATCCCCAAAAAGTTCAAACGTAAAATATAAAATATAAAATAAAAATGTGAAAGTTGCACTCAGCTGATATCTTGTGTGATAGCACACTGAGGAAATATTCCCTTTGCCATAGAGTGTAGAAAGGAAACAATGACAGATTTCTAAACCAGGTGGTATTAATTTAATATCATTCAGTAACTATACTGTACATGAAATCAGAGATAAAGGCAATGGAAGAAGGAGCCACTCGTTTTTCTCTATTCTAATTATCTTCATTTCGGTGGATTAGAAAATAGCAAATGTAGAAGTCAAGCTGGAGATGGTCCTGAGCTCAATCGCCTGCCAAGTTAAGTCTGATAAATGGCAAGGGTGTATAATTAATACTGCCATTTTTCCCTAGACCAAAGGGCGACTGCAGTAACTATAGATTGTAATTGTCATCGTTGTCACATAAAATGTGCTATTATTAAGTTCAGGCTGAATTTTATTGCTGGGAATGCTCATAAATTGAGTGGTCAGTCATTTAAATTACCAAGCAGAGAGCTTTGTGGCTTGCTCTAAAACTACTTTATAAGACAATGTATTTGACTTTGGACCTCCAGAAACTAATTGCATTTTTTGAACAGACGTTAGACAGGATGTAACCTGTAAGTGAAGATATTTTAACAGACATGCCATGTACATTTATGAATATTGCTAGGAATCTTACATTTTTATTACCAATATTTTTGCTTGTAGGGGCAAGAGAGGGATGAGGAGTAGATGTGAAATGACATATGAGTGGGAGAGATCATTTTGGAAACACACCTATTGCTTTTTTGCAAGATGCCTACTTTTCAGAAGGTGATGTTAACTTAAAAAAATAAGTGCATGATGGAAATTATGATGGGTCTGTTGTTAACGTCTCAAAGGATGACTGAGGGACAGAAATTTGTGTGTAGTAGCAAGAGAAGGGAACAAGCTAGTAATATGTTAAAAAGATTAATAATGGCTAATCAGATCTTTGATTCCATTTATTCAGTTTCTTTGTATATCTAAAATCACTATAATTAAAACAACATATATTAACATGTGTTTGCCTAAAAGACTGCTAGGTACTCTAATACAAAATACATTGATGAGGCACACAGTCTTGTCTTTGGTATATTTAATTGTATTTACCTTTTTTTCATTCTTAGCATAAAAATAATACAGTTTTAAATCAAAAAAATACAAGGAAAAAATCACCCAACTCCTCTTCATATTAGTACCACTACTGTTGTTGTGCTAACACATTCCTTCCACATAAGAATGAATTTTTATAGTTGTAATAGATGCTCATGCAACTTTATGTTCTGTGCATCTTTTCTATGATTTTCAGTGGTTGTATATAGTATTCTGCAGATCTTAAAGTAGCCGTTTAGGTCACTCTCATTCAATTTTTAAATATTGCCTTAGAGACTATTTAATCTTGTTTAGTCTAACCACTTGCTATAGTACTACCCTTCCCAAAATATTATATTTATACCAGTTAGTCCAATAGTAAATAATTTTGCTTATTCATTTGCTCATTTCTTTCCTATCTTCTATTAAAATATAAGTTCCATAACAGCAGGAACTGATCTCTTATTCACTATTGTCTTAAAACAGAACCTGGGATATGTAACTAAATGTATGTTGACTGAATAACGAAAAATCCATGGCATCATTCTTCCTTTGTTGGACATAATTATTTCTACTTTTGTGTTATTATAATTTATGCATTGAGCAGTATTTTCCATGAATAGAACTGCTTACAAATGTTAGGAATAAAATGTTAGAAAAGCCTAGAAAATAATTCCAAATGCAAACAGCCTTGTGTGTCCATTCACATTTTGTCACAGTTTCATCTATTCTGTGTTTACAATTTTAGAACAGTTCCTATTAGATGAATGGCAAAAGTGACACACTTCTAAGCATGCTAATTTTACTTTTGTTTGGGTTTGAGCAAGTTTTTACTTTGATTTTCATAGTACTGTTGGCAAATGTTATTTTTTCTTTTGTAAATTTGTGTTCATTCCTCTATTTTGTTTTGTCATTTTTCTTCTTAACCAATATGAGCTCTCATGTACTTTAACCCTTTGAACTGACAAGCTTAGTTGTATTCAGTTAAAACATTGTGTAGAAAGGCGACATGCTTTGAGTTTAACTGGTGCAACCAGGAATGAGGTATCAGCCTTTAGTACCCCTGCCATGATGTAGTGAAGGAGAGACAATTATGACCCCCAATACTGACCACTGATTCTGTAGGTTACGTTGGATACTGTGGTCAGAGCTTTAACTCATGTAATTCTCCCAAGTCTGAAAGGTTGGTAGTTTATCCCTATATAAAGATGAGAAACTGAGTTTCAGCTAGATCAAATAATGTGCTCTTGATAACACACTAAGTGATGGGGCCCTGATTTAAACTCAGATCAGTTTTCTCCCATAATCTGTGCTATGCCAGGCTATGAGCTCTGAGATGGACATGCAGATGACTAGCAAGGGAGAGTAACACCAATGTCACTGAGAGAGATACTAGAAATGAAACAAATGTTATTAAAATGTACATTTTTCAATTTACTTAAATTGTCACACATTTTATATAACTCAGCAAATATATTAAGCTCTCCTTTTGTTTTTTAAATATTGATTTAAAACTGATTTAAATCATTTAAAAATGATTCCACTGTTTGGACAAATGCTGACTGTACATTATATATTTTCCCTGAAACTTATATGATATTTTAATAGATGATGTGAAAGCTGATGTTTCTAGGATATATTGATAATCCAGATCTTGGCTTCAGGACTCCCAGTGGGATTTACTTACTTTCTCATATTCTGTCACTGGGTAAATCAATTTAGAGAATATATGATTTCCTATGTTTACATTGGCAGCAATGAATTGTTCCAGTATCTCTGGCCTTGGTATTATTAGCATTATTGTGACACACAAATACTAACGACAGATTCTTATGATGTAATCTCTAGTTTTTAAAACATGAAATCACATATTTGCACAGAAGGGATGATGTAGGGAAAAGGTGAGAAGAAAACCACAAACTTTCAAAATGATTGATCTGATGCCACCAAAGGAAAAAAAAATGTCTCCAGTAAGACAGACTCTGTGAGCTGTTACAGGTATATTTATGTTAATAAAGAGACATAATAACATTTTCTGTTTTGTTTACTGGGTGAGGGGGGCAGAGGGGAGGCCCTCAGAATAGCTGAACTCAAATTCTCTCCTCACGTCACCCCTGTGTGCGTGGAGGGGTGGTGAGCGTCTGTGCAGAGACTTGGAGAACTAGGAAAGTGATGATTGCCCTCCTCACATCGCTTATTTTATAATCTGAGTTAATACATTTTTATCATAATCAAAAAAGTATTGAGTAAGGGAAATTCTACAAGTCATTTGTTGGCTGTAATTTATAATATATATGACTTTTTTTGAACTGATCTTTTTTTGCTGTGTTTCTGAAAAGTGATGCAATAGCATTTGTATTTTAATAAACTTTTAAACTTTCCTTTGAACCTCTCTTTGGTGCCTAAACTCCATAATTTCTTTTAATTTGCATATGTAGTTGACTTTATTCCTATTAAATGTATGAGTTGATACAGTTGATTTGCACATGTGTCAATATTCTGGGAATAAAGTGTGCTGGGCTGTGATGTTAGGATGAGTTGTCATAACCGAGCCTTGATCTGGGCATCAGATGATGTGGATTTTAATACCAATTATACCACTACAACTTAGATAAGAATTTAATCTCTCTGGATCTACATTTCTTTAGCTATGTAAGAAGTATGTTAAACTAGATGACATCAAAATTATCACAGAATCCTCAATTTCTATGACATTATCACATCCTTTTGAGGGGTTTATATGGAAACCGGACTTTGGATCCTATAGGGAACAATCATCTTAGTTTGTAAAACATAACACCTTTGACCTTTCACAACAATTTTACCACAGTGCTGTAAATAAGTAGAAGGTATTATCCCTAGATACCAGGTACAGAAACTAAGATTGAAGTCTCTTATGTCACCAATCCAAGGCCACACAATGAACTCCAAGCTGAGCTGGATGCCCTGGGTTAGATATGTTATAGTATTTTGGTATGTTAGAATAACTTCTACAGGCCTCCCAATGGATTTGAATCTGCTTAAGGCAAAATAATAATTTCTCCTTAATCAGGTTCCCATCCAGAGTTCACTAACTAGTATGTACTCACTTCATACAGAGGGAATAGAAAGCAGTGCTAAGAAAGTGGTAAGGACCAAACAGTGTCCTTATAAACTGGATCTGCCTAGATTCAGGCAATTGGTTCATGGCTGGGCTCCAGTGCTGCAGGGACATCAGCTGCGGGAGGTCCTCAGGGGCTGATAGCCTCCATACTACTGTTCTTTCCTGTTAACACATAATGTGTCTTCGTTAATACTAGGATTTTGAAGGGTATATTTCTAGCTAGCATTCCTGAAGAATCTTTTACTGAAAAGAAAAATAAGAGTAGAATGAGGCAGAATACCAGAGGTCATCTACAAGTCTGCATAGCTGAAATAGGATCTATTCTGTGAGATAGGAATATGGCAATTAAAAAGCTGTTGTGTGAAGGATTGCAGCCCCCTACCCCGTCCTCCACACAGACGCTGTTAAGCCATCTATTGGTGAATACAGCACCTAGAAGACAGGGAGTTGTCAATATTTAAATTGCAGCTTAGTCTGTAGTTTCTGAAAACCTGCCAATGTGCCATTTTGAAGATGTTATTTTACTTTCTTGAAACAAGACTAAGTCCTGTAAATACATTTGGGCATCTGTCAGACCAGGATAATGTCAGAAAAAAAAAGACATGACTTAAAATCTTGGCTTGGTTTGTCTGCTGTGTTGTGTTTGTCCTGTGGATGGGAGTTGTTTATCATTACGGCTTTCTTTGCCATGGTGACTGTAACCTTATATTTAATATTTCTGTTTTACTTATAAAAAGAAAAGCTCTGTGCAGAATTAAAATATTAGTATTGATCATTATGGATTTCTCTTTTCTAGGTAAGGTCATATAATCTCTTGATTGAAAGAGATAGTTGTCTTCTAGTAGATGAATAGTTGATGTGAACTGGATGGTTTGGCCTATGGTTTTTAGATATCAAAGACAAGAGAATGATCATCTCAATTACAAAAATACTGCAATGCCCAAAAGAATTTTGAGATTTGGAGGAGTTGAAAGCCTCCACATATAATAGTTTCTCAGTTTATATAAATAAAATTTAAGAAAGCCAACTCTTTTATTTCAGGCATTTCCAGCTCCAGAAAAATCAGAGAGAAAGACTTCAATTATTTTCCAAAGTAGGAAGAAACACTGAACTGAAAGGTTTGGGCACCCAAGTCCTCAGGTTGCCTGTTTGTCCTTCAGAAATTTCATTCTGTCTCATACTATCCAGGCACTTTGTAATAATGGAACCAAAAACCAATAAAGTAAAGCCTATGGTATATTTGCAGAACTCAGAAGAAAAATGAAAGAGCAATTAGATGCTCTTTTACAGGCATAAAAATAAGTACCTTTATTACGTCTGTACAAAATTGAATGATCTAACTTTTTATATTTCTTTTATTAACTTTGTAATAATGAAAAGGAATATGAATTTTAGGGAAACAGACACTAGTTTTGGGGCATGATCAGGATGGGCAGGAGACTAACTGGGATGTCACATGCACATCAGATCCAAATAGACTGTCTGATTTGATTAGGGAGAAAATCAGGTCAGCTAGGCAGTTCAGTCAGGTCATGAATTAGTGAAATAGTTCTTACTGGCCTGAATGGATTAACTGATATTTTTATTCATTCAGCCAGCAAATACTATTTTTGAGCATCAATTATATATCAAGCAATATGCTATGGACACAAAGCTCAAACAGATATAATCCTTGCCTTCAAGGATTTCACAGTTTATGGTTGATTCAACCATAATCCAAGGTATTGAGTTAAATGCCATCTAAACTGAACCTGCTGCAGGCAGATGATTGGTTAATTCAGAGGAATGAGTTAAGAAACAGCAGGCATGTATCTGGAGGATGAGATACTTCTGGTCATAATAAAGGTAATTCAGGAAATGTTCTGCGTAAGGTTTTGGGATTCAGAGAACTCCTTGGCCCTTTAATTGTTTCCGTTCTTCAGTCTTAACCCAGGTAACATTCAACCAGGACTGAGAATAACAGACTTTGTTTCTAACATTTTTGCATTCACTAGCCCAAATTTACTGGCTTCCTTTCTGCCCAGTATCATCCAGAGACTTGTCCTTTCTTTGTTCTTTGATGAGGCAGAAGGACAGAAAGTCAGGTGAATACACAAAATTGTTCATAGATAAGTAACATGCTGGGGAAAGTAATAGAGACCCACTAATCCACGTGTTAAGATGAAGTGCTTAATGAAGATATCATGAAATATCTTAGAATGTCAGTAATAACATTAAAGTTGATCACCACTATTTATATTCAAAGATAAGTAAATGAGGTCCAACAAGAGATGGAACAGTGACTTGAATTTAGGCCTTGGGTGTGACCCACTGGTTGTTAAATCATAACATGAAAGCTATGGACAGGGGATTTTTAAATACCTTTTAGCATTCTTCTTGGTAGTCCCCAAGATAGTGTATTGGTAGTCCCCAAGATAGTCCCGAAGAATGTGAAGGAGAGATTTGTGTATTTATGATAACTCTGCACTGAGGTATTTATTAGTATTCAGTATGATTACCATTTAAAGAATATTCAGCTAAGGCTATGGCTAATGAGAGAGGCGAAGACCATATTGAAATTATTCTGTGCTAACAAAATCCAGTTATTTCAGAAGCATAAAATCACCCTGGCTTTTGTTCTTCAGACATTGGCACTAGGGATTTGCAGGGACAGCACTTAAATCAAAATATCAACTAATGGATTGGATTGTGTGGCCCTGGTGAATGAACAGCAGTTTCTCAGGAAAGCAAGGGATTCGTTCGTATTCATAGGAGAGTGAAGGATTTGTCTTTCCTCTAAAACAAGAGAAAATGCTGAGATTCAGTTTAAAAATTCTGTCTAGTTCCAAAATTTATTTTAAAAATATGTGTCACATCTGATTTGTTAAGATTTTGTTGCATTCTTTTTTCTGCTATGAAATTAACTATAATATTTCATATACTCTTTCATTCAAGTGTCTCACTCATACCTGCATTTATTAATTTAGTCATTACTTAGCTATTAGTTATCTAAGTATTTGTTTAAATGGATTAACAATAGCCCAGTGCAGTTGTAGCAAATACCTGTCATCTAATGTTCTTCTCTCTCTCTGTCCAGATCTCCATGTGGGTCATATAGCAGTGCATTAATTCATAAGCTTTGTTGTTCAGTTATGCTGGTTTCACCAGTAAGGATTGCCAGCTGAGTCTACTTCTATTGCCTTGCCTAGGAACTCAGTAAAGCATGGGGTGTGGTGTGATCAGTGAGCCTGGAGCAAGCCTGTCTCGACTGAATGAGCTATGCAGACTTGGTCTCTAACAGCACTTTTTTAAAAGGACATTTTGCATTAGTTGAAGGGGAGAGCAAAATTGGAAAGAGGAAAAGAGTGACAAGTTTATACAAGTCTTCATGATGTGTGATAATCTTGACTTCAGATCTCCATTTGTTTATACTAGGAATAGAGGATGATGGAGATGGAAAGAGGAGAGGATGACTCTAAAAAGGGAAGATTAATGAGTAAAAGGTTCAGATAGTATAAGTGCCTTCAAAGAATACAAAGATGATAAGGGATTCCATTTTGCTTCATTCCCCCTTAAACAAGCACAAATATATTGATGCAGAAACCCCAGAAATTCTATTATACTAGCATATTAAATACTTGCCAAGTAGTTTCTGCATTCAAAATTCACTTGGGCAGCTGTGTTGTATAAAAGCTGAGAAAACTGATTGTTAAAGTGGGGAGGCCTCAAACTATAGTATCTGGCCATGTTTGGCATTGACTCTTTTTAGACTACAGGCTAAGAAAGTTTTTGTGATTTTTAATAGCTAATGAAAACTACATGAAATTCAAATTTGACTATCCATAAGTTAACTTGCATTGGGACACAGCTACACCAACTTTTTTTTTTTGTACATTTTGCTAATGGCTGTTTAATTGCTATATGGATTGAGCTGAAACAGACTGCATGTCTGCAGAGCCTTAACATATTTACTCTGTGACCCTTGCTAGAAAAATTTTCTGAGCTCTGGTCTAAGAAAAACCCAGGTCTACTATTGCTTCATGTGTGATTCAGTGATCTCATAAGATACGGTTTAATGAGGACTACAGTATGTCTGGACATGTTCCTCAGAGCTTTATTCATCTCATGTGCTCCTCACTACACCTTCATGGGGGAGCTGCCATTTTTATATGCAGTTTAAAAGAAGAAACTGAAGTACAGAAATGTTAAAAACTTGCTCCTAAATTGCATAGCTATTAAGTAACTGAATTGAGATTTGAACTCTGAATCTGACTCTAATGATTATGCTATACACTTTCTAATTCTCAATTTCTCATCTATAAAATAGAGATAATGGTACCTTTTTAAATAGAGTTGCTCCTAGAATTCAATTTTTGTTAAAATATATAAAGCCCTCACCACAGAAAAATACTATGTTTCTCATTTCTTTCTATTGTATAAGCCAATTTATTGTAAAGGTCTCCTAGTTTAATTCTTAACATACAAATTTGAGATCCTGGACCCAGATTCTAAAAGGGAGGCTTAAAAATACCCCTTGGCTGTTTCAATGCATTCAGGTATTTCAATACCTCTAGGTGGTATTTTGAGAAATCCTGGATCATTGTGGAGTGGGAAAGAAAGATTATACCCTTCCATACCCTTCCAAAAGCTGGAACTTGTATACATAAATGCATAACCATTGTAATGAACACCCAACCCAAGGTTATGAGCAAGTCTTACAGAAATTCAGAGGAGGGAGAGCTTTCAGTAGGAACAAGTTAAAAGTACAAAGTAAGAAATAGGAAAGGCCACAAAAATATGAAAGAAAGAGAGAGAGAGGAGAGAAGAAAAGGGAGAAGGGAGAACTGGCCAAAATATAATTTGCCCTAAATGAATTAATAAACTAACATGGAAACTAAATTGGAGGCCTTCATGAGACAGTTCTGAAAACACAAGCTATCTGGGTATCTGTCAGGAGTAGATAGACACAGGGAACCTGCACAAGGAGCCGTGGTTCTTGCTCCCAGGGAGTTTACAATTTAATCGGGGAAGCAATGATGCCAGCAGTGGTTACAGTACAACAGTAAAAGTTCAGTAACCAAGTTTGATCAACCTTGCAGAGGTACCAGCCAACTCTGCCTGACGGCAGAAAGTAGGTCTTAATGAGGAGGCAAGATTTCAAGTAGGAAGGGGGATGACACGTAAAGACCATGAGATGCAAAATAACAAGAGTAACCAACCAAGAAACATTCATGGAATTCATAATGTCAAAGAACAACACATAACTTTTCAACCTAAAGGCAGAAGGCTTATACTAAAGTACCTTTGAAGAAACAGTTTTGATTTTAATATACATGGTGATTGTAAAGTATCGATTCAAACTCTTTCTGAGGTCAGCAAGCCTAGAAAATTCAGTTACTGTAGTCACAGGTTTTAGGAAACTTGGTGGAAAGATCTCCAAAAGGTTCATTCTTCAGGCATATTGCTCAAAGCCTTATGCACTCCCAACAAGTTCAAAATCAAGTTTGAAATTTTTAAAGTTAAACTGACTTCATGTCCACCTTTTATAGTATAAGTACCTTTATCTTTGGCCCAATTTCCAAATATTAGCCTCCCTCCATCCTCTATTCCTTCTACTTTTTGAAACATTTTGAATATAGAATGCAACACCACTACCCAGTTAAATCAACTCTGAACACTTTTCCACATTTGCCTCCTTGTAGTCTTGACTTTAACATGTTAAAGATATAGTAGAACTAAAAGTCTTCTTTATGTGCCTCTCCAATCTTCTCCCCTTCAGAATTAATCACTATCCTACTATATGATCTTGATGTTATCATTCCCAAAAAATTTTAATAGTTTTGTTATATGGTAGGTAACTGTAAAAAAAAAAGCACTAACTACATATTTTTAATTTTCTAGTATTACTACATATATAAATCTGAAGTATGCATTTTACTTAAAACTGTATTTTGGGGGGTTATTTATATTGAATTATGCAATTCTACTTTAACTTTTTAACTGATCTCAAATATTCCATGGTGTGACTGTGCCATGAATTATTTAATCCATTTTTCTGATAAAGGACATTGGTTTGTTTCTAGTTGTTAGCTATGACAGTCATATTGCAATGAGTATTCTTATAGGTATTTCCCAGTGATCTGTGTGGAAATTTATCTGGGGCAGTGGTCTCAACCATGGCTGGAGATGGCAATCTCTCTATCCTCATCTGAGCCCCAACCCTTAGAGATACTTACTCATTTGTTCCAGAGCAAGTGTTAAGGTACAACTATTAAAGATAAAACCAACAAAAAACTCCTTAGGCAATTTCAGTGTATAGTAATAACTGAGAATGCATCTCTAAGCTGAGATTCTGATTGCTGAAATATGCATATTTTCAAATGTGTCATATTTATTGACAACTTACTCTACCTTTGACAGTGTATGTGTGTTTTGTTAAATTACATCCTCACCAATACTTGGATTTGTCTATTTCTATCTGTCTAGTTGTGAATGTAATTAGTTGAAATGGCATACCATCTGTTTTTAAATTTTGTATTTCCTAGATTACTAGTGAGATGAGTTTTATTTTGTTTATACATTTAAACTTCCACTATCATGGACTTTCCATTACTTTCTTTTTACCTTTTTTCAATTGTATTTTTAATCTAATTACATATTTGTATGAGTTTTTAATACCATCCAAATATTGTTTTTATCAGTTATGTGTGTTACTGGTATTTTCCTCATGTATATGACTTTTTTTCACTTTATGGTCATTTTTTCATACAGAAATATTTTATTTCTGTCAGTTTTATTCATGATTTTCATTAAGCTTATGTTATTTGTGACTTGTTTTAGAAATTCTTCCCTACACTGATATAATAAAAACATATTCTTATATTTCTTCTAAAAGCTTAAAAGTTTAGCTTTTCACATTGTGAATCCACATGGAATTTATATTGGTATCTGTTACAAGTACATTAGAGTGGCTAGAATTAAATGGAGAACAGATAGTGGTGAAGTCGGCTGGCATCTTATGTTAGCAGTGTAAAAAGCATTGGAGGAGAAGCAGATTGCAAAGTAAGTTGTGCTGTTTAGGGTCAGTTGGCAAGGTTTGGAAAATATATTAACTTGTGAGGGCCACTGTAACACCACCGCAGATGTGGGTGTAAACAACAGAAATGTATTTTCTCACAACCCTCAAGGCTAGACATCTAGGATCAAGGTGTGGGCAGGTTTGGATTCTACGGAGGCCCCTCTCCTTGGCTTGCAGGTGACCGTCTGTTCCATGTGTCTTCGCTTGGCCTTTCCGCTGTGTGTGCAAATTTCCTCTTCTTATAAGAACGTCAGTCAGATTGGACTAGAGTCCACCCTAGCAGCTTCCTTTTAGCTTAATTGCCTCTTTAAGGGCCCTATGTCTAAATACAAATCACATCCTGAGGCACTGGGAGTTGGGCTTCAACATGTGAACTTTGGAAGGGGGTATAGGGAGACACATTTCAGTCCATAGCAAAATATATTAAATTTGCTTCACTTTTAGGACAATCTGATGTGTGAATATCTCTTAGGCAGCAGTCATGGTAGCTCTGGGCTCTCACAGAGTGAAAGAAGAAGCCACCAGGCCTCTAAAGGTCTAGGCCTGAAACTGACACAGCACCCCATCTGCTTCATTCCATTGGCCAGTGTAAAGCCACGGGCCAGCAGAAATTCCAAGAGGGGAAGTAGATTCCATGTACAAGAACAGGTAATTCTTGGTGGCCAGGGTGCAGATCATCTGTGAAGACTGAGAACGTGGTCACAGGGGTAAGAGGAGAGCAATGGGAGAGCTCAATCTCAGGTTCCAAGGGAAGACAACAGTTTGAGATGCAAACAGTTGAAAGTTTTAACATGTAAGAATGATCAAACAGGGTAAGGAAGAGCAGGAAGTCTGGATTTGGCGTCAGGAAGGATTTGACAAACTATGAGATTTTTAGTTATAGAAGATCATGGATTTACATTTAAGGATTTAAACGCAATGGAAACAAGGTGAGTAAACCAGTGAGCAAGGAGCTACATCTGCACACCAGTGAGTAACTGAGAGCGAGTTGGAATCCCATGTAATACTTGGGACATACTTAAACTGAAAAAGCCTGCTCACTTATCTGATACTAAATGTTAACTGTATTTTCTCTGGCCACCCTAGTCCTGAGGCAGCAGAGTAGTGCTGAGGAGTGAACTTTGAGCACAGACTGCCTAATTCAAATACTGACTCCATTTCTTCCTGGATAAGTGATTTTTGGTAGCATTTCTGGTCCTCTATGTCTCACTTCCCTCACTTGTAGTATAAGAATAATCATAGTTTTTACTGCAAAAGATTAAGTGAGTTCACATGCACAAAGCATTTAGATAGTGTCTGCTACAAAACAACTCTTTCCTCCATGTGTACTCTTATTAATCATTCAGCAAAATAAGTCAGAATGAGAGAGGAACTTTGAATCTTTCAGGATACAAATTTTGTGAAGGAATGTGTAAACACAGGTTGTGTGCGAAGAGGCAGGTATCAAGTCAGAAACACATGGATTCGGCAGACATTTGGTGAAGTGATCAGTGTCTTTTTGGAGGGTGCATTAAAAAAAAAAAGAGCCAAGTAGTTGATCTCGGATGCGCTCTCCTATTCTTAATGTGTCCTGGGATCCCAGAATGGCATTATTATTTCAAATCACTAAGCAGAAGTTATATAGTTCTTGCATAATAAGAAAATGGGTAGAACACTTTTTCTTAGTAGGTCTTAGGCAGCAAAACTTTCTCTTTTTGGATGGGTCCCACCTATTTGCCATCATGGATCCCATTCCAAAAGAGACTGTATCTTAAATTCCTCAAAATACAATGTTCTCTAGAAAAGCCAAAAGACTGATGGTCTTATTCCTGAGTCAAATAATACCTACTAACTAATGAAAGAGTTTTTATAATTGCAAAAAGTAGCTTCTATTTTATGCCTTTAAATTCATAATGCCTTTAAATTCTAGGGCATGACGTGATCATTGAGAAAGTGACAGCAATGTAGCAACTGAGCCCACGGTTACGCCCGCCCCAAATAGTGGAAGTCGTTTTGGAACTTGGTGAGATTCTTATGTCAGTCAGCTATGATAGATAAAAGTAGGCTTAGAACTTTGAGCTTTCTTTGCTGAGATGGAAAAAAGGTCTAGATCACAAGGTGTTCTCTAGTATAGGTCTTCTCCTGTGACTATAGCTTACATTCTCTTGTAAGGCAAGGATTGAATTTAAAATCATTTTCAGAAATCATTTGTTTCCTTATTTACCCTTAACCTTCTCTCATCTTTCTAACAATGTTATTTCCGTAAATAGAGCTCCTGGTGCAGTGTTGTCTGTACGCACACTATTTCAGTGTTTTAACAGTTCCTATGCAGTGACCATGTGATGGGAATAGAGGCACCAACTTTCTCTTGGCATGGATTCCTTGTACTTATGACAATAGAAGCCTTTTATTTGTGTTCTGACAATAACAAATGAACTTATGAAAATACTGGGTAGCTGAGCAATAGAACCCCAAATGAATGGTCCAAGAATAATGCAGTACACTCTAAATTACAAAACATTTCAGAAATAATGATGATGACAGAAAATAATTTACAGTTATTTTGAGGATTCATTAAGGATTTTAAGTGATCCGGAGTTCAGATTTATGTGCTATGGAGTCAGCACCAGCAAATTTATCTATCTACTTACTGCCTACCTACCTATCTATCTGCCTATATACATTAGGATGAGACATGTTATGGAGGGAATTGTAAAGGTAAATGAATAAAATATGAAAAATATTATAGGGAATGCAAAATAGTGCAAAGATGTAATATGTTTCTAAGCCAACACAATTTGGTTTGATACATGATCCTTTTATTTTATGGTTTCAAAATGCTTCTCACGACCACAACCATTCTTTATTTCTCTCCTTGGGAAAATATGCAGAGACATGCAGTTCCACACAGGTCTGCCCTACTGGAAGCTTTTTATTTCAATGCTATCGACTTCTATTCGCTCCAATCATTTTTCTTTTCTTCTCAGTATCCATTGTTTCCAGTAATTCACTTGAGTGATCTGAGTACCGCTGAGAACTGTGAGAACTCTCTCTGCCTGCCAACTTTGTTGAGAATGGCTTTTTTGTGAGGGAGGTTATTTCTGAATGTATAGGCAATTAATAAATAAATGGACTGAAATTTAATTATCATTATTTTACATCACATTGATAAGAAGATACACTTTTATTTTTGGCTGTATGGAAATGCCCCGAAATCACCCCTGGTAACCTCGATCCCCGGTGCTGTGTGTGGTGACAGTGTTTGTTACTTTCTGATGTGGAAGTGCAGAGGGGGCACCAGGGCAGCCTCTCTTCTCCCTTATCCATGACCCAACCTCTCCTTGGCCAGATATTCTGTGATGGCCTCATTTTTATTTCTCTTTCAGGATACAAATTTTGTGAAGGAATGTGTAAACACAGGTTGTGTGCGAAGAGGCAGGTATCAAGTCAGGTATTCAGTGGCTATTCCAGTGTATAAAGTAATATATTTGATATAATGTAAGAATAAATTCATAGGGGGAAAAAACCTCCACTAAAGTGAAAAGTTAATTTGGTTGTCTAAGCAGGTGTACCTGGAATGTATTACTGACATCTCTCCAATTGTTATTATCATGACCATTAGCACCACAGTCCTCCTCATTACTACTGACGATAATATGTTACCACCTTTAAAGCTCTAAGTATGTAATATCATAGCTATTTATTTACCTAACCCAGTCACCCTAAATAAATCATATTTACTTTTTAAAATTAGTAAAAGTGACCAGGTTAATCTGATTGTTCTTGAACAGACTAACTCATGCCTCCCCATTCTCATGGTGTTGGAATGCTGTTCAGTTCCTTTCAGCTGACCAACTTCCAAATAATTATGGAACCCTAGTCATCTAACATTTTTTTTATTTTTCACATCAACCCTGTGTGTAAATTGTCTTAGAGTAAATAACAGACCTCTGGTTTCTTGAGGTTGGAAGGGATTCTGTATGTCATGCAGTCTATCACTTAATAGTTTTAGTAAAGATGGTTCTGTCTCATGGAAGTTCCCAATGTATCTTCTAGGCCAAGAGTATTTTATCTGTTCATCTACTGAGGGATCATTTCCTTGGCCATAAGTGTCCTATTTCATTAAAGTCTTCTATTTCAGCAAATTAAAACTGAATTCTTGACATTTCAGTTTTTCAAACACAACCATTGATTTCCAATTTGTCTGCTATCTCTCTGTTAGTACAAACGGAGAAAAAGTGCATGATTAGGTCAGTGTGATTTAAAGGAATCAAGTATTTTATAATTATTGTAATATAGTATTTAGCACTCCCTCTGTGACAGGTACTGTTTGTATGTACTAACTCATCTAAACTTTTAGCTACTCTATTTCATTGTTTTCCCTATTTACAGAAGAGGCTGCTGAGACAGAGTCCAAGGCACAAAGATAAAAGTAGCAAAGCCATAATTTGAACTCAAATTGTCTTGTTCAAAGCTTATACTCATCTACATCACACTAAACTCTCATCTACTTTTTCTCTATTAAACATCCAATCAAATGCAGTGAGGTTTTGCCTCATTGGGAAGATACACTAGTCTCTTGCTTATAGGTGCAGCTTATAACTGCAAACTATGGATCTGCATGAAGTAGATGATGCAAATTATTAAATTAACAGGAAAATTTACTGCCTCCCGTTTACCTTATAGAGTCTGTCCTAGAGAACTGGAAAAGAAAGCAATTAAGCCAGGGCTTGCTTTATGGAAGAAAAAATGATAAAATGTAACAAGGGTTGGGGAGTGAACAGGAAACTGCAGGGGCAGCTGAGGTATGTGGGAGAGGGGAGAGGGAAAGGAGGATTTTTAAGTTTTCTACTTTTTTTTCATTGTGAATATGATCTTATTTTAGCATTTTCTTGAGGGTAATTTCAAGCTAACATGTAACTGATTTTTAGTTATTATTAGGAGCCAGACTGAGGTTTCTTGGGATGTACTGGCATACCACATTTTTATTGTGCTTCCCTTTATTGTGTTTTTACAGATGAAGGCTTGTGATAACCCTGCATGGAGCAAGCCCATTGGCGCCATTTTTCCAACAGCCTTTGTTCACTTTGTGTCTCTATGTCACATTTTGGTAATTCTCACAATATTTCAAGCTTTTTCATTATTAGATTCAAATATAGTAATCTGGGACCAGTGATCTCTGATGTTATTATTGTAACTGTTTTGGGGTGCCACAAATTGTGCCCATGTAAGAGGGCAAACTTAAATCAATAAATGTGTGTCTTCTGACCACTCTACTGACCAGCCATTTCTTGATCTCTATTGGATCTTCCTATTTTCTGAGACACAAGCCTACAATGGACTCTAAGTATTCAAAAGAAAGAGAGAACGACACATCTCTCACCTTAAATCAAAAGCTAGAAATGATTAAACTTAGTGAGGAAGACATGTCAAAAGCCCAAAGAGACCAAAAGCTAGGCCTCTTGCCCCAAACAATTAGCCAAGTTGTGAGTGCAAAGGAAAAGTTCTTGAAGGAAACTGAAAGTGCTCCTCCAGTGACCACATGAATGATAAGGAGGCAAAATAGCTTTATTGCTGACATGGAGAAAGTTGTAGTGTCTGGACAGATGATTAGACCAGCCACAACATTCCCCTAAGCCAAAACCCAATCCAGAAAAAGGACCTAATTCTCTTCAATTCTATGAAGGCTGAGAGAAGGCAAGGAGGCTGCAGTAGAAAAATTCGAAGCCAGCTGAGGTTGGTTCATTACACTTGAGGAGAGAGGCCACCTCCACAACATAAAGTGCAAGGTGGGGCAACAAGTGCTGAGGGAGAGGCAGAAGCAAATTATCCATAAAGATCTAGCTGAGATAATTGATGAAGGTGGTGACACTAAACAGATTTTCAAAGTAGATCAAATAGCCTTCTAGGAGGTGCCAGCTGGAACTTGCTTAGCAAAAGAGAAGGCATCAGTACCTGGTTTCAAAATTCAGAGGACAGTCTGACTCTGCACCTAGCAACTTTTGGGGCTAATACAGCTGGTAAATTTAAGTGGGAGCCAATGCTTACTGACCATTCAGAAAATCCTAGGGCCCTTAAAAATGATGTGGAATCTACTCTGCCTGAGCTCTATAAATGAAACAACAAATCCTGGATGCCAGTGTATCTGCTTACAACTTGGTTTACTGAGTATTTTAAGCCCACTGCTGAGACTGCTCAGAAAAAGAGATTCCTTTCAAAATATGACTGTTCCTTGACAATGTACCTGGTCACCCGAGAGCCCTGATGGAGATGTACAAGGAGACAAATGTTGTTTTCATGCCTGCTAACACAACATCCATTCTGCAGCCCATGGATCAAGGAGTCATTTAGACTTTTAAGTCTTATCTGTTAATAAACACATTTTGTAAGGCTGTAACTACCATAGATAGAGATTCCTCTGATGGGTCTTAGCAAAGTAAATCAAAAACCTTCTAGGAGGATTTACCATTCTAGATGCCATTAAGAACATACATGATTCATGGGAAGAGGTCAAAATCTCAACATTAGTAGGAATTTGGAACAAGTTGATTCCAACCCTAATGGATGACTTGGAGGGTTTCAAGACTTCAGTGGAAGAGATCACTGCAGATGTGGTGGAAATAACAAGAGAACTAAAATTAGAAGTGGAGCCTGAAGATCTGACTGAATTGCTTCAATCTAATGATCACACTTGAACAAATGAGGAGTTGTTTCTTGTGGATGAACAGAGAAAGTAGTTTTTTGAGATGAAATCTGTTCCTGGTGAAGATGCTGTGAAGATTTTTGAAATGACAACAAAGGATTTGTACTATTACATAAGCTTAGTTAACAAACCAGCAGCAGAATTTGAGCAGATTGACTCTAATTTTGAAAGAAGTTCTCTGAGTAAAATGTTGTCGAACAGTATCACACACTACAGAAGAAATCATTTGTGCAAGAAAGAGTCAGTCATTGGGGCAAACTTGTCTTATTTTAAGAAATTGCCAGACACCGCAACCTCAGTAACCACCACCTCATCAGTCAGCCTCCATCAACATCAAGGCAAGACCTTTACCAGCAAAAAGATAATGACTTGCTAAAAGCTCAGATGATGGTTGGCCTTTTTATCAATAAAGTTTTTAAAATTAAGGTATGGGCATTGTCTTTTCAGACATAATGCCTTGTACACTTCAAAGATCACATTACAGTGTAAACAAACTTTTATATGCAGTGGGAAGCCAGAAAATTCATTCAATTTGCTTTACTGTGGTATTCACTGTATTGCAGTGCCCTGGAATGCAGCCCACAGTGCCTATGAAGTGTGCCTATAATTGACCCCAAGGATGTAAAAAGAAGGACCTAACTGTTTTAGAAATCTTTTGCAATATTCCTATGACTGTTAATAATAAATATAATCATAGCATGTTTCTTTTTATGCAAAATTTAGTGTAGCTCATATTTTAACATCCCTTACTTTAGTTTTCATAGAAACTCAATATTATTATTCCATTTTATCAATGCCCTTTTTCTATCTGTGGCACTCTAAAAGCTACTTTAATCATCCACAATATCATTAATTATTGATGTCAAAATTGAAACTGATGCCATTACTGGTGTAATTATAATAATAGCTGTCTTTTTCCTTAAAAAAATGTTTCTTATGACTAGAATGTGCCATGCTTCAGGCTAGCTTTCTATTTTTAATAGTATACTAATTCATTTGTGTAACTAGCACTCTTAGAAACGTCTTGTATACATGTCTCTTTAAAGAGAGTATAACGTGCAGCCCAGAATGGTGAAAGTGTTTCCCAGAAATAACACTACCCAATTCATTCATAAAGTCAGCACTCTTAGAGACAGCTTTTATACAGTTGTCCTTAGAGAGTGTATAACATGCCAAAATACTATCTGTAATTATTTCAGCTGTTCTCCAAGGTTGATATAATTACTGACATTGTGTTGATGAGAAAATTGAGACAGAGGAATGTTAAATATCTCACATAAAACAAATCCTACTTCCACTTCTGGAAATATGTACGTATTTTCCTCTCACTAAGAACAACTAAAAACCTTGGAAATTATATATCAAACAATATAAGAAGGCTCTGTAAGGTGGAAACACAAAGGCAGATCACTGTCAACTTTGGAACCCAAGAGCCACCAGGAGGGTGAGTTTCCTGGTTTTTTTTTTTTTGTTGTTGTTGCCTAATATATCTCTGACTTGGGGTGAAGGTGTAGGCAACTGGTAAATGCCAAAAGGCACAGATAAAAATACTCCAAACAAAAACCAGTACTTCCATGTCAGAAGACCAAGTAAGGCGGAACCTACAAGATGGAAAAATGTTAGCCATTAGCGTCTCTGCTACATCCAACCACCACAGAAAACAAAAGACGGCCTCACCCCCACTCATGCCAGCAAAGGCCAAGGGAGAAGTCCAGACTTCAGCCCTTTCCCCCAGGGTGCTTAAGCCTCCCACCAGGGGGATGTCAGAGAATGCTGGGTGGTAAAGTAGGCTTTCAGCCCCACATGGTAAGAAGGAAGCACCCTTTCCTCTTACCCCTGGGGTGGTGTCAGAGGCAGCCTAGCGGAGAAGACTTACCACTGCGCTCGCTGCAGTGAAAAGGCCATCCTCCTCCCCTGCGGTATTAGTGAGGGCCGTGTGGGGAGCAGTAATGAGGTGCTCTGACCTGCCGCCATGGGAACCTGGACTGCCATGCCCACACAGCACTAAGGAGAGAAAATGCTGAGTGTCAACAGAGGCTAAATGGGAACGTGGATGCTACTCCACCAGGCAGTAGTGAGGTGGCACCCATCAATCGTCTCTACTAAATAGCATCTTCAGCTCTTTTTGGATTTTAGATTTCAGAGTTTAAATGCAGTACGGTGTGTACCAAGGATGCTCTCTAAATCAGGGCATGCTCATGCTGGCATTTGTACAAACTGATTTATGGGGATGTGAAATTAAAATGTTAGAATTTCCATTAATATTTGGTTATCTCCTTTTAAATGTCTGTTTATATTTAAATAACATATTGTGTATAATAGTATATGGATATCATTAGTTTATAAAAATACATATATTGGGAATATCTACTCAGTTTTTTTTACTGCCTGAATACATCATGACATCACGTTAATGTTTGGAGACACCTGTTTTAAAGTATTAGTATCTAAAACTCTTTTTAACCTGAGGACTGAGCCCTGTAAAAATGGGTTGGTGTCTTGAGATTGGAACAGAATCTCAGACTAGTGGCCAAAAGGAAGATTTGGAAGGTTCAGGAGATGAATATGATTTTGCCTATGATTAGTCTGACTGGACACAGGGACACACAGGAACGGCATAGTTCCAACAATGACTTTAAACTGTAATTATGTTAAGCCCTCAGGTAAAGGGAGAAGAGCAATGCAGACTTGGTGGGTGGGACACATGCAAAGTGCTAGGATTTGCCTACCCTAGTTGAAGTCAGGTGGGCTAAAGAAAAATACAGCAGAGTTTCCTATACAGCCTCCAGTCCTGACATCTAAAAGGGTATGTGTAGGCTGTAATAGTGCTTCTAAAACTCTGACAGTTAGATTAATTCAATCAATATATAATGTCTCTGAGCCCCAATGGGATCACACTTGGATGACATTTAATCAGTGATATTAACACATTTAAAGAGAGAAGGCTTCTGATGGAGAAAAAGTGGAAAGATTAGAAAATTGAGATTCAGAACATGAAGATCTGCCTGATTTCTTAGTGAGTACTGCTCCACTAAGGAAGACTCTAGACGTGGGAGCTAAAAACACACTTATAATTTGGCTTTACTAGAAATTAAATGTGAAATTACAATTACCATCACTTTACTGCCCTGGACCTTCCATTTCATGCTTACTGAGCAACTGTCTGTTGAAAAACATATGGGTTCCCCATAATCGCACTAATAACAGCTCAAATTAGTTGGCTATTATGTGCCAGACACTGTTCTGGGTGCTTCGTATGTATTACTTTATTTAATTCTTATTATGGCACTGTGAAGTGGAAGCCATTATTATGAAGGTACTTGATTCCATAGAGACTAAGAAACTTGCTCACGACCAGTTTGTCAGTAAGTGGCAAATCTGGGATTCATTGTGGGGCAGTCACAACTCAACACCTGAGATCTTAATCATTCTGAAACACTGCCTTGTTGAATCTGCTGCGAGGAAGGCTAGGAAAAGAGTATGGGTACTTAATCACTGGACTAATGTGACTGCTGTTTTAAATTAATGAATGGCCATTGAGGTATTGAAGTCGACAGTATGTAGATCATTCTTGTGCAAACTTAGTTATTAGCAAGACTTTATCACAGACAACCCAATCTCTCCATGTGCCTAAGAACCAGTCTTTGTCTGTGAAAGCCTGAAGGCTGACTCTCGAACTATAGGGACATCAAGGGGGTTACCACTACCAGCTCCCCAGATAAAGTCGCCATCAGGATCATCCCATCAGCAATCCAGCCTCTCTCCAGGGAGCTTCATTATAAATGATGCAAGTATGTCCTATAAATGTTGTTTCTGTAGGTGATGATTTGGGATTTTTGACAGACATGAGTATGCAGTCTTCTTCTTTGTGAATTCACCTGTCTCCTTGGTCATTCTGACTTCTGCCCCCAGTCTTATTTGCTGCCTCTGAGAACTCAAGGTTTCCTCTTAAAACAACCAAGTTAGCCATAGAGTAATAATGTAAAGAATAATTGTACGGTTTTTGTTATGTCCATTTTTGTGGCTCAAAATTGTTTTTAAAAGTAATGTTGATTATTTTGTAAATTTCCAGTTGGGTTGGAAACCAGTTCCTCTCCCTGGGAAATTACTCCTGAGAGTTGGCTTGTGTCAATTCCTATAAGCAGGAACATCTGTTAAGCTCTTTCCTTCTTGGCATTTACAAAAATAGCTTCCAAGTTTTTGTTACAGTTGTTTTAAAAATAGCATCCTTTGTCTCTATTCTCTTCTCTTTCCAAACCCTTTTTTCAGGTGATCCTAGCACTGTGGGTCTTGGCAATGTTTCCTTGTAAACTTTCAGCTTCTTTTGGTGGGCACGATCATCTAGAGGCCTGGGGTCGTCCACAGTGATGTGCACTGAAACAACTGAATCCAACTTACCAGGGCTGAAACATCACTAGTTCTCCTCACTCCCCCTCTGGTCGTCAATTGTCTCCCATTTCACACTTAGCTAGAAAATTCTCACACTGGACATAGTTCAATCCAACCAGCTTTCCTTGATGCTTTCTCTTGCCTGCTTACTTTTAACTATTTCCTTCCTGACTACTCTGGTAATTGATCTTTGCTGCCTCATACTGCCTTTTCTAATCAGACCAAGTAAGGTGTCTTCTAGGTCTGGTGACTTCCACAAATTGCTCTCTGAGCAACAAAATTATAACTTTTCTGCCTCTTGTGTTATTGAAGAATAAGTTTCCACTGCCTTCCTGAACTCAACTCAGTTAACACAATGGAATTTTTAAAATGAAAGAAGTGGGGAGGTGTAGCCAAGATGGCAGCGTGAGTAGAGCAGCGGAAATCTCCTCCCAAAACCACATATATTTATGAAAATATAACAAAGACAACCCTTCCTAGAATAGTGACCAGAGGACACAGGAAAATATCCAGACCACATCCACACATGCAAGAACCTAGTGCCTCGCGAAGGAGGTAAGATACAAACCCCGGCCCGGCAGGTCCCAAGCACCCATCCCCCCAGCTCCAGGCGGAGCTGGGGAGGGAGAGGGAGCCCAGACTGCTAATCACCCAGCCCTAGCCATATGCACCAGAGCGCAGACACAGTGCATGAGGGGGCTCCTTCCTGGATACTAGGGAAGCAGGACAAAAAGACCTGTGAATGGGTCCCTGAGGCTGGCGCCTGGGGACAAAGAAAAGCAAGCGGCTTTTTAAAAAAAATTATTTATTTAAATTTTTTTTCTTTTTTTTGGTGGGAGTGCTTTTTGGAAGTCTTAAAGGGACAGCGACCCCAAAACCAGACAGAAGTGTCCCAGAACACTTAGTCCAGAGGCAGGGAATCTGGGGATCACTGGGCACTCTAACCCCCTGGGCAGCAGGGAGAATGGAGGCCCCTCATGGAAATAAATAGCCTCCCGGCCGCTCCCTCTCCAATGCGGCTCCACCATATCGGAGCATCAGTCAAAGGCAAGCCAGACCTACTGCAATAGAAAAGATAAACTCCATAGCAGCCGGGCAGGAATCAGAAGCCCTTTCTGCGCAGAGCTGCCCAGAACAAGCCACTAGAGGTCGCTGTTCTCCCAGGAGAGGAAGGCCACAAACCAACAAGAAGGGAAGTTCTTCCAGCCGTCGCTCATGCCAGCTCTGCAAACTATCTCTATCACCATGAAAAGGCAAAATTACAGGCAGACAAAGATCACAGAGACAACACCAGAGAAGGAGACAGACCTAACCAGTCTTCCTGAAAAAGAATTCAAAATAAAAATCATAAACATGCTGATGGAGATGCAGAGAAATATACAAGAGCTAAGGGATGAAGTCCAGAGGGAGATTACAGATGCCCAGAAAGAGATTACAGAAGTGAAACAAACTCTGGAAGGATTTATGAGCAGAATGGATAAGATGCAAGAGGCCATTGATGGAATAGAAACCAGAGAACAGGAATTCATAGAAGCTGACATAGAGAGAGATAAAAGGATATCCAGGAATGAAACAATATTAAGAGAACTGTGTGACCAATCCAAAAGGAACAATATCCATATTATAGGGGTACCAGAAGAAGAAGAGATAGAAAAAGGGATAGAAAGTGTCATTGAAGAAATAATTGCTGAAAACTTCCTCAAACTGGGGGAGGAAATAATTGAACAGACCATGGAAATACACAGAACTCCCAACAGAAAGGACCCAAGGAGGACATCACCAAGAAACATAATAATTAAAATGGCAAAGATCAAGGACAAACAAAGAGTTTTAAAAGCAGCTAGAGAGAAAAAGGTCACCTATGAAGGAAAAACCATCAGGGCATCACCAGACTTCTCAACAGAAACCTTACAGGCCAGAAGAGAATGGCATGACATATGTAATGCAATGAAACAGAAGGGCCTTGAACCAAGGATACTGTATCCAGCACGATTATCATTTAAATATGATGGAGGGATTAAACAATTCCCAGACAAGCAAAAGTTGAGGGAATTTGCCTCCCACAAACCACCTCTACAGGGCATCTTACAGCGACTGCTATAGATTGGAGCACTCCTAAAAAGAGCACAGAACAAAACACCCAACATATGAAGAATGGAGGAGGAGGAATAAGAAGGGAGAGAAGAAAAGAATCTTCAGACAGTGTATATAACAGCTCAATAAGTGAGCTAAGTTAGGCAGTAAGATACAAAAGAGACTAACCTTGAACATTTGGTAACCACAAATCTAAAGCCTGCAATGGCAATAAGTACATATCTCTCAATAGTCACCCTAAATGTAAATGGACTGAATGCAGCAATCAAAAGACACAGAGTAATAGAATGGATAAGAAAGCAAGACCCATCTATATGCTGCTTACAAGAAACTCACCTCAAACCCAAAGACATGCACAGACTACAAGTCAAGGGATGGAAAAACATACTTCAGGCAAACAACAGTGAGAAGAAAGCAGGGGTTGCAGTACTAATATCAGACAAAATAGACTTCAAAACAAAGAAAGTAACAAGAGATAAAGAAGGACACTACATAATGATAAAGGGCTCAGTCCAACAAGAGGATATAACCATTCTAAATATATATGCACCCAAAACAGGAGCACCAGCATATGTGAACCAAATACTAACAGAACTAAAGGGGGAAATAGACTGCATTTTAGGAGACTTCAACACGCCACTCACCCCAAAGGATAGATCCACTGGGCAGAAAATAAGTAAGGAAACGGAGGCACTGAACAACACAGTAGAACAGATGGACCTAATAGACATCTATAGAACTCTACATCCAAAAGCAACAGGTTATACATTTTTCTCAAGTGCTCATGGAACATTCTCCAGAATAGACCACATACTAGCCCACAAAAAGAGCCTCAGTAAGTTCCAAAAGATTGAAATTCTACCAACCAACTTTACAGACCTTAAAGGTATAAACTAGAAATAAATTCTACAAAGAAAACAAAAAGGCTCACAAACACATGGAGGCTTAACAACATGCTCCTAAATAATCAACTGATCAACGAACAAATTAAAATAGAGATCAAGTAAACAAATGACAACAACAACACAAAGTCCCAACTTATGTGGGACGCAGCGAAAGCAGTCTTAAGAGGAAAGTATATAGCAATCCAGGCACACTTGAAGAAGGAAGAACAATCTCAAATGAATAGTCTAACATCACAATTATTGAAACTGGAAAAAGAAGAACAAATGAGGCCTAAAGTCAGCAGAAGAAGGAATATAATAAAGATCAGAGAAGAAATAAACAAAATTGAGAAGAATAAAACAATAGCAAAATCAACGAAACCAAGAGCTGGTTCTTTGAGAAAATGAACAAAATAGATAAGCCTCTAGCCAAACTTATTAAGAGAAAAAGAGAATCAACACAAATCAACAGAATCAGAAATGAGAATGGAAAAATCACGACAGACTCCACAGAAATGCAAAGAATTATTAAAGACTATGAAAAACTATATGCCAACAAGCTGGAAAACCTAGAAGAAATGGACAACTTCCTAGAAAAATACAACCTTCCAAGACTGACCAAGGAAGAAACACAAAAGTTAAACAAACCAATCACGAGCAAAGAAATTGAAATGGTCATCAAAAAACTAACCAAGAACAAAACCCTCAGGCCGGACGGATTTACCTCGGAGTTTTATCAGACACACAGAGAAGACATAATACCCATTCTCTTTAAAGTTTTCCAAAAAATAGAAGAGGAGGGAATACTCCCAAACTCATTCTATGAAGCCAACATTACCCTAATACCAAAACCAGGCAAAGACCCCACCAAAAAAGAAAACTACAGAACAATATCCCTGATGTATGTAAATGCAAAAATACTCAAAAAAATATTAGCAAACCGAATTCAACAGTATATCAAAAGGATCATACACCATGACCAAGTGGGATTCATCCCAGGGATGCAAGGATGGTACAACATTTGAAAATTCATCAACATCATCCACCACATCAACAAAAAGAAAGACAAAAACCACGTGACCATCTCCATAGATGCTGAAAAAGCATTTGACAAAATTCAACATCCATTCATGATAAAAACTCTCAGCAAAATGGGTATAGAGGGCTAGTACCTCAACATAATAAAGGCCATATATGATAAACCCACAGCCAACATCATACTGAACAGTGAAAAGCTGAAAGATTTTCCTCTGAGATCGGGAAGAAGACAGGTATGCCCACTCTCACCACTGTTATTTAACATAGTACTGGAGGTCCTAGCCATGGCAATCAGACAAAACAAAGAAATACAAGGAATCCAGTTTGGTAAAGAAAAAGTTAAACTGTCACTATTTGCAGATGACATAATATTGTACATAAAAAACCCTAAAGACTCCACTCCAAAACTACTAGAATTGATATTGGAATACAGCAAAGTTGCAGGATACAAAATTAACACACACAAATCTGTGGCTTTCCTATACACTAACAATGAACCAATAGAAAGAGAAATCAGGAAAACAATTCCATTCACAACTGCATCAAAAAGAATAAAATACCTAGGAATAAGCCTAACCAAAGAAGTGAAAGACCTATACCCTGAAAACTACAAGTCACTCTTAAGAGAAATTAAAGGTACACTAACAAATGGAAACTCATCCCATGCTCGTGGCTAGGAAGAATTAATATCATCAAAATGGCCATTTTCCCAAAGCAATATACAGATTTGATTCAATCCATATAAAATTACCAGCAACATTCTTCAACGAACTGGAGCAAATAGTTCAAAAATTCATATGGAAACACCAAAGACCCCAAATAGCCAAAGCAATCCTGAGAAAGAAGAATAAAGTAGGGGGGATCTCACTCCCCAACTTCAAGCTCTACTACAAAGCCATAGTAATCAAGACAATTTGGTACTGGCACAAGAACAGAGACACAGACCAGTGGAACAGATTAGAGAATCCAGACATTAACCCAAACATATATGGTCAATTAGTATTTGATAAAGGAGCCATGGACACACAATGGTGAAATGACAGTCTCTTCAACAGATGGTGCTGGCAAAACTGGACAGCTACATGTAGGAGAATGAAACTGGACCATTGTCTAACCCCATACACAAAAGTAAATTCAAAATGGATCAAAGACCTGAATGTAAGTCATGAAACCATAACACTCTTAGAAAAAAACAGGCAAAAATCTCTTAGACATAAACATGAGTGACCTCTTCTTGAACATATCTCCCCGGGCAAGGAAAACAATAGCAAAAATGAACAAGTGGGTCTATATTAAGTTGATAAGCTTCTGTACAGCAAAATACACTATCAATAGAACAAAAAGGAACCCTACAGTATGGGAGAATATATTTGTAAATGACAGATCTGATAAAGGCTTGACGTCCAGAATATAGAAAGAGCTCACCCACTTCAACAAACAAAAACCAAATAATTCAAATAAAAAATCAGCAGAGGAACTGAACAGACAGTTCTCCAAAAAAGAAATACAGATGGACAACAGACACATGAAAAGATGCTCCACATCGGTAATTATCAGAGAAATGCAAATTAAAACCACAATGAGGTATCACCTCACACCAGTAAGGATGGCTACCATCCAAAAGACAAACAACAACAAATGTTGGCAAGGCTGTGGAGAAAGGGGAACCGTCCTACACTGCTAGTGGGAATGTAAATTAGTTCAACCGTTGTGGAAAGCAGTATGGAGGTTCCTCAAAATGCTCAAAACAGACCTACCATTTGACCCAGGAATTCCACTCCTAGGAATTTACCCTAAGAATGCAGCACTCAAGTTTGAAAAAGACATATGCACCCCTCTGTTTATCGCAGCACTATTTACAATAGCCAAGAATTGGAAGCAACCTAAGTGTCCATCAGTAGATGAATGGATAAAGAAGAAGTGGTACATATACACAATGGAATATTATTCAGCCATAAGAAGAGGGCAAATCCTACCGTTTGCCTCAACATGGATGGACCTGGAGGGTATTATGCTCAGTGAAATAAGGCAAGCGGAGAAAGAGAAATACCACATGATTTCACTCATCTGTGGAGTGTAAGAACAAAGGAAAAACTGAAGGAACAAAACAGCAGCAGAATCACAGAATCCAAGAATGGACTAACAGGTACCAAAAGGAAAGGGATTGGGGAGGATGGGTGGGTAGGGAGGGATAAGGGGGTAAAAAAAAAGGGTATTATGGTTAGCATGCATAATGGGGGAGTGGGAGAAAGGGGAGGGCTGTACAACACAGAGAAGACAAGTAGTGATTCTACAACATTTTGCTATGCTGATGGACATTGAGTGTAAGGGGGTTTGTGGGGGGAACCTGGTATAGGGGAGAGCCTAGTAAACATAATGTTCTTCATGTAATTGTAGATTAATTATAACAAAAGTAAATAAATAAAAGGTGTATTACTCCCTGATAGGATAAAACTAACTGCAAATCACCGATTAATGCATGCTTTAAATATCCTTAATTTTGATCATCTAAAGGGTGTCAGATGATCAGCTTTGGAAGTACATTTTTCTTATAATATTCCTCTTAAAAAATTTCTCTTAAAAAAAAAAACAGAAGCAGTTCCTGTGTTATGATCTCCAGTAAGTTCTCCACAATATTATAAAGGGCATATCAAAGTGTGGGCAAAGGTTTAGTTTGTGTTTATATAGGGAATCAAAGCCTAATTTGGCTACCCAGAAAACGAATTAAGATACGATATGAAGAAGAACTTCCAACATCAACATTCTCTGGAAGAGTCATTCCAGAAGATGATCATCAAACAACTTCAACAAAGATCCTTGTGCTGTTGCAGTTGTAGCTGCATTCATCCCACCAGTTCCTGGACTTGACATTGGAATGAAGAAGGAGATATCTAAGCTGGCCTGTGCATACAACCAAGAATTAGGAGAAGTGCAAGTTGCAGCGCTCCAAAATCTTGCAACTATAGAGTATCTACTGTTAAAAGAACATATGGGATGTGAACAGTTCCCAGGAATGTGTTAATTTGTCTTATTTTTCTCAAAATATTCAAATTCAGTTAGACAATATCCATCATATCATTGATAAGTTTTCAAAAATGCCTAGGGTGCCTAACTGGTTTTCTTGGTTTCACTGGATATGGCTGGTAATTGTAGGTCTGCTTTGGTTATGTAGCTGTATTCCTTTTATGTTAATGTATGCATGCAATTTAATTAGTAATTTAAAACCTATATATGCTTATGTTACTCTACAAGAAGATATGTCAAAGAAATAATCAATCTTCCCATGTTTTCTTCCATCTGCTACTTCTATAGTTTCTCTTCTTCCTTCCTAATTACAACCCCTAAGTAGAATTCGTGCCACATATCGAAATTACCGAGTATCATAATTCTTCCAAGTGGTAAAGATACCTCAAGACAAATGCTGAGCATAGAAGCCACAGGGCATAAATCTGCAAAAAAGTAAAAAGCTAACCTTTTCAAACAATATTGCTTCTCTCTCACTTGCCAACTTTACATTTCCCTGTATGGCCCCAGAAGATGACTGGTTAGCCAGAGACGGGTAAGGTTCCTCAAGGGAGGAACAACCTAAGACAGGCACAGTCGCAGGGGGGCCATCAGGTGAGAAATTGTGGATCAACAGAGGTGAGGCTTAGAACCTCACCCCCCCTGTTTTGAGAGAAATCTTCTGCATCCGTGGATGTTTTGCTGCCCTTGTCTACCTTGGATTAATACTTATTCTATAGGCACACACCTGATCATCTACATTTGCCCTCTTACAATACTAAACTATGTTTTCTACCTTTATCTTGCATCTACCTACCACTTCAGTATTTTATTAAAAATAATAATAATAATAATAATAATAACAATAATAAGGGAGAAATGTGGGATTCACATATAAATCAAGTATAAAAATGAAACGAATAATCATATCTGACCTGCTTGTTTATAGTTCATGATGTGTGATCAAAACCGAAAGTTTCTGTGATGACTGCTCTTGTACTGTTCACCATGTAAGAACTTATTCACTATGTGAGAACTTGTTCACCATGTAAAAACTTGTTCGTTATGCTTCAGCAGATTGGAGACTGTTGAGAATTAGGCTTGGGGTTGATTAATGATTGTCTCTTGAGTCCCCTATAGAGAATTTTATCAATAAATACAAGAAATGCCCTCTCAAAGAAAAAAAAAAAGAAAGAAGTGGGGAGAGACATCAATCAGTTGATACTTAATCAAAAGTGAAGTTGCTTTTCAAAGGTTTCTTCCTATCTCTTTCTCTACAGAAATAGTGAACGGCCATTTATGAATGTGTACCAAGAGAATAGAAAGAATTAAATGAATAGTACTTTGCTTAGTTTTTTAATTGATTATTATTGATGATAATTGTAAAAGCTAATATGTTGACAGCAAGTTTATTGTCTCTGGAAGTATTGACCATATCTGCTTCAACACTATGAGGAAATAAAATATAATCATAAACAATAAGGGCTTAAAGGAGTTGTAGCACCTTCCTTAAAAATAACTGGTAAGTCTCAATGTTAGAAGGTTAATCTGACTCTAATTCACAGATTTGCTGTTTGATTCCTTTTGTTGGGTCCTAACTTTCTATTAAAATGCAGAAGTAAAGGTAGAATTATATGATCATACAATATCACCTTCTTCTCCAGAAGATTTAGGCGGTTTTAGCATAATGTATGCCTCATCCTCATACTTTTTACATGAGGATAGGTAAAACTCACTTTCATTTCTTTTTCTAGAAATGAGTAAATTAAAATAGAATTAGTCTGTGGGTATAAAAGTCTGAACACCACTGTTCGAAATTGCTCTTCTTTGGAAAGTATTTCTCATTATTCAAAGTTGCCATGATTTGAAACTCAAATGGCAAGGAATAGCATTTTTGGTCAGAGAAAGTTTATTAAGGTATATATGATGGCAAATGCATAGGAAACAAGTTTATAGGAACTGAGTAAATTAACGGTAAAGTTACTAAAGGATTATTTACATTCAAACTACAGCTCTTGGATTCATTGAAACATAAATAAGTCTTCAAAGTTTGCTCCTTTCCTTTGTACTCCATTGCCTTCCCAGGGACTTCTAAAGTGATGTTGAGCCCAGATATTTTTTCTCAAAGTAACAGTCTTATCCATAAAATGGACTGACCCTCACTCTTTTTCTTGATCAGAGCAAATTTCCTTGTTTATTCCAAATAATAGCTGCTAAGAACTAGTGTTGCCATTGGAAATTTTCTGATAAATTTCTGTGGAATCTGTTTCGCAGATATATAGGTCATCTTGTAAAGAACAAATACTCAACACACATGATTCACTAATGCTGAAATGTCAGAAATTTGTAGCGGATTGATGGGAGCAAAATTAGGGATATAAGAGTTTTGGGGGATTATAAATCAAAACAACCTAATTGAACGTACTGTGCAGGTTTTCTAAACTTTGACCAACTGAAGCTTTGTGTACTGGTTCTAGAAAGTGATCATATTTAGACTGTAGTAAGTTATTACATTAACAAGTCTAAAAGAATTGTGCTTCCTGTTATCTCTGAGACTCAGTTGGCTAATAAGTAAGATAGGAGTAATATTTGTACTTCTTTTCTAAATTAGTTAATTTTTTAAATTAGGCAAGTTAGTTTACTTGTCTCTTTTCCAGCTGCAGAGACAGATTTGTGGGGTTAAATGACTTGCTTAAAGTCACAAAAAAAAATACTAGTTGGCAGAAATTGAATTAGCTTTCCTTTACATAAGTAATAAACCATTTTGTTTTAAATGCTATAAGATGGGATAAGAAGAAAATAGTTCATATTAAAAAAAAGCAAAAACAAAATATACAGAATTGAACTTGACAACAAAGGAACAAGACTAATAACAGGATTCATCAGAGGATACAAAAGAAGACTGGGATAAATGGAGAGGCTGCCAGCTTTCCAGAAAGACATGGTATTATTAAGATGACAATTATGTCACATTTATAACTTTAATTTCAACCAAGACTCCATTTTGTGTGTATGTGTGGTTAGAACCTGAAAATCTGATATAGCAGCTCATCTGAAAGAATAATATATGAAAATGGCCAAGAACCATGCTCAGAAAATAGAACAAGAATTTGCAGACAAGATAAAGACATTGGGGAAGTTGATGGTGAAGCTATTGAAACTGAAATAGCATGGTCTGGCATCCTCACTCTTAGATGACCTTCTTGCTTCCATTTTCATTGAGTAAAATAGAAGCAATTAGAGGATTTCCATATGTTCTCACAACTACATATGTCAACCTATCTACATTTGTACCTAGATTCTTTGTCTCCTCTTCTATCATTGTTGATAGACAGTTCATGTTCTTATCCAGTACTAACCCCTTTATTTTATAGTGAATCTGATCTTTTGCCTGTTGACTCTGCTTTAACTATTACCTCTTCTCTTTCTTACAGCACCAATTTTTCCTGCTCTACTGGGTTATCTACCAGTATAGAATTATGTTGTTATTTTTCTTGGTTTAATAAAAGGAAAAAAGAAAATCTCCCTAGGCCCCTTATTCTCCTCTAGTTTCTACCCTTTTCTTTCACCAAAACACTTTCCAAAAAATCTCTCTAATCCCTTACTCCTCTTATTATTCTCTCTAGAAACCACTACAGTCATTGGTACCTACCACTCCATCAAAATAGCTCTTACCAAACACATGAAGGGCTTCTCTGTTGGGAGAGTGCTCAGTTCTAGGCCTTTACCTCAGTGTAGCAGCAATCTTTAAACGGACGATCACTCCTAGTTTTTTAAAGCACTTTCCTCATCTGGATTTTAGGAAACCACATACCTTCATACATCCATTCAGTCTCATAGCTTTAAACAATATGTATACATTTATGAATCTCAAAGCATATCTCCAGCCCAGACACTTCTCCCAAACTTCAAACTTACCCATCATCCAACATCTCAGTTGGATATCTGATAGACATTTCAAATTTAGCAAGCTCAATTCTAATTCTTGAATATTGATGCCCAAAACATATTACTCTCATAGTGATGTGTCATAGTAATTATAGTATTGTCATAGTAATGACATTATCAATTTATTTTTGTCACTTTATATTTAGGTAGCACTTTATAAATTTTACATACACAGAAGCGTTTTTGTATTTGTTTAATCCTCTCATAGACTTTATATCAATTCTCCATCTAAAACAAACAGCAGCTGCCTTCTTTTAATTGCAGCCCAACATTACCATGTTATCCTGTCTTCCTGATTCTTCATATTAGCAAACTCTCTTAGCTTTAGTTTGCAAATATTTATGGAAACTCCTCCTACCACTGTGATTCAAATCATCACTGTTTCTCTCCAGAATTATTGCAACAACCTCTTGTCTTCCTTCCTAGGCCTTTCCTACAGGTGAACTATATCACAACTACATTAAAATATCTACACTAAAAGGGCCATCTAGTAATCAATATGGCTAATACCATTTTTCTTGAGGAAATAGCAGCTCAATTCAGATTCCACCATTTGCTGCCAGTGTAACTGAGGGTAAATCTTGACAAATTTTAGGCATTGCTCCTTCTTTTTTGAAATATGTATGTCATTTGCTCTTTCTACCTCATACAGAATTTGAGAGGATTAAACAAATACAAAAGCACATCTGTGTCTGAAATTTATAAAGTGCTGCCTAAATATAAAGTGATAATAATAAATTGACAGTAAAATTATAATAACAACTATATAAATGGATGTACACTTAATATTTCTTCAAGTGTCATATATATTAGCAGTAATTTCAGATTAATAGAAATCATAGCCACTTAGTAGAATTTGCTGCACAAAACGAATAGGGGAATGGGGAGAAGAGTGTAGCACAGCCACTTCAGATGGGTTTGTAAAGATTTATTGAGCCCAGGGGCACAATCTGCAGTCTAGTAAATTGGCATTTGAGGGGTGTCACAAATAATGATGTGCTACATTTTGCACTACAGTGCACAGGTATCCAAAGGCCATTACAGTCTAAGCCTGGCACTAAATTTGTATGAAGGTAATGGCATGGCTACTATGAGAAGGGTACTCAGAAAGAAGTTTTTAAAAAATCTATTTAGTACAATCACGGCTACCTTTAGTCCAATAAAACCACAGCTCAAGAGAAAATCTTGAGAAATTAAATTCTCTGCTCCCAACTCAGATACAACTTCTTGAAGTAATAACTGCAGGATAAAATAATTGCATATGAGGATGGTGTGTGAAACCTTAGACTTACTGGATTCAACCCATGTACAGCAGATTGTTGAAACCTGACTGAAGATCTGGAAGATACGGGGCCTCTCCATATCAGACTGCTTTTAGAATGAGTTAAATGTGCCTTCTCCAATAATAATTTTGGTATAGAATATTTTTTTGAGTATTTGGTTTGGAATATTCTTTGGATCTATAGCGGAGGCATGGGATATTTGATGCATCCCTTTTGTAGACCATGTCCTCGCATCCTTTCTAGAGTGAAATTTCTGTTATGTTCAGCTAATTATTTAGTTGAAACTTTGCACACAACACAGGTTCAGTTCTGAATACAAAGGAAATAAGCTGTAATGCTTTTTCTATGCTACACTCAGTTAAATCTAGCATCATACTTTCTACCTTATGAAAAAAAAGGTATTAAGTTTAAAATCGTTATTCAGATATTGGGATAGATAATTTATTTTAGGAGCAGAAGTTAAGGGAGCCAAAGTACATTAAAGATGATAAAAGGGCATCATGTTTGTCATTTTTATAAACCATTTTAGTTTTTATATGAATTTCCATATCTCCTAGGAATTATGTTAGGTGTTAGAGCCACAAGGATGAGCAGGAAAGATATTGTCCCTGATCTGGTGTTTTTGTATAATGTTCATACATATGGCCTCTTATTTACTGAGATCTCCAGACTCTGTTTCCCTCCCCTACTTCTTTTGGACTTCCTATTTTCTTCACACATACTTCTGAGGTCATGCTGTACTTGAAAGATTCTATTTTAAGCTGGCTATTTAACGTGGGGATTTAGTCTAGAGGGGATTTTCTGGCTGTCAGTTTTGAAAACTCACAGCATGCTGATGGCTCCAGCCCCTTAGACACTTCCATTGATCCTTGCAATTACTCTTGAGCTGGAGTTTCGTCTGAGCTTCTCATGCCAACTCGCCCTTTTCTGGGAGGACCTCCTGACCATTAAGAGGCCCTTCTGCTCTTCCTAGCTTCCCTTTGTTCATACCTGCATGGCTGCTGATCCCACACAGGTTGTGAGTTGTTATGGTTTCTCCATACCTGCTCATCTTTGGGGTTGTGGGGTTAAAGTACATTTTCACCTCTTTTTCTTGTTGATATTGCCTGTGGGTTTCGGTTTTTCTGTTTTAGTTGCTCTTTCTCTTTTTATGGCAGATGCAAGGGGATTCAAAAACTCTGCCACCATTGCCATCTTTCCTGAATTTCAAAACATGTATTTTTGAACTTGCCTGGACAAGTAGAGGATCTCTGGGGATGGAATAAAGCTAAGATTTTTACACATGCCAGAAATTATAACTAACAGCACAGCTGGTCTACACACAGGACTGGAAACTGTGAATCAGGCAGTTGTTTATCCATATCAGATTGTTTTTATTCTTAGAAAGCTTTATTTCAGGCTTTTAAATCTATAGTCACTAGAATTCTATGAATATGTATATATACATATATGTTACAGACAGAAAAACACACTCACATAATATTTTGAAACTGGGGACCAAAAAGAAATGCTTCATTACCACCTGTGTCTAATTAAATATTTGTAGTAATTTAATGTAACTAAAAATTAAACAGCTATTTGGTACAGGGTAATATATTTCCTACATCAGTTATGCACTTCAGTATGTTCTCTGGCTGATTGTTGTTTTAATTTGTACTTAACATTAGCAACTTCCACTATTGTTTGTCCTAGTCTGAATTTTTACATTTAATGAGCCCTCTGCTTGTGTCTCTTTCGCCTTCTCTTCATCCAGTTAATTCCTCCTCATTCTCAGCTCATAGCTTGACTGTTACTTTCTCAAAAAGGCCTTTTCTGACCACCACATACCCCAAATCCAGTTGAAATCTGTTTCTCTTCTTACTCTGTAATAACAGTGAGTTCTTCTGTGGCACCTAGGAAGTATCATGCTTGAATAAACAGCAAAGCACAATCTCCTTAGGATTTCATGTTATTTTGTTAAATTACGTGATTTTGAAGAGTAAAATCAAAAAACCATTCTAAAGAGGGCATTAAGACTTACACAACACAGAGTTTCGACCATTTCTTTAATGTCTGATGCACTGTTCTAAATGCCTTAACTGTTGTGTATTGGAGTAGGAAACATGGTTCATAGCTTTCTTTTGAAAGCCCAGCCAGAACAGTGTCATATAACTTTTGGTGGTATTATTATTATTGTTACTCTGCACAGTTGTTCTATCACACTAGGAACCACTCCCTGCCAGTACTTAACGTAACCTGGCTCCACTCTCTGTTTCGGGTTTGGCCACTAAACCAAATTGGCTTAATCAGAATTTCCCTGGAGGGCTATGAAGTCAGGATTAAGTATAGCTCGTCTTTTCAACAGAGGATCTATAAACCCCAGAGATACGGTCAGCTATGTCCTGCCATGTGGGCTTGTAAGAAGGAAAGGTGGCATTCTGTGAGCTGGAATAATGATGCAGTCTGCAGGGATGAGTGGTGAGGAGTGTTCTGTTGACATTTATGTCCCTGGTTGTAGTTTATTTCTGAGGCCTGACTGAATCTGGATCTTTGGGTCCATAGCTGTTTTTGTATTCTAAAAAATGCTTTCTCTCTTTTAGTATATTTGAGTGGGTCTTTGCTAGTTGCAATCTTCAGAGGCCTAATAAAAATACTAATTATTAGTTATTGAATGAGCACAGGACATAATATTTAAGAGTTATAAATTCTTTTTGCTTTCAGTTGAGGAAATAACAGTCACTGTGACAAGAGAATTCTCATTCTCCACATAGCACTTGATTTATGATATATAGGGCATGCATAACTATTCAGCATTTGCTGCTCACTTGGCAATTAATATTAGAAGTGAACTGGAGATTCATCTAAGCCATTTAATCATGTCTTCAGTATCTTCCCGATGTGTCATCCTTCTTAAGTAGAGCTCAGCTAAGTTTCTCAGTAAGAGCTGCAGAGTTCATATGAAGCAGTGGCATTAATAAAACCTGGATTGTCTAGGGCCTATCTTTAAATAATTACTGCAATTGTTCAGTATCTCCTGGCCTATCATGGCACCACTAAGAAATGGTGGTATGAGGAAAACACTGGGTCCAAATATCAGATCATCATCTCTGCCTCTGGCATAGAAACCAGCTGGCATAGAAACTAACCATCTTCCAGGAACCCTTTCATTCTTGCTGTTATCAGAGAAATTCCTTGTGGATGCTTCTCAAGGCAAAGCCACTCATAGAATGTTTGAGACTGACTCTGTTACTGATTCTGTGTTTCAAATACTCCCAAAGGTCACTTTTCATGCCACATGCCTGGAACATGCTAAAATCTAGTCAAAGACAGACAGGAAAATTTTTTAAACA
Organism: Manis javanica; assembly: GCF_040802235.1. Taxonomy (NCBI): domain Eukaryota; kingdom Metazoa; phylum Chordata; class Mammalia; order Pholidota; family Manidae; genus Manis; species Manis javanica. The sequence continues at coordinate 73,686,407 of NC_133161.1, forward strand.
AACTGTAGTTCAAGAAAAAGATAGCTGTCTTCAGGGGCCAACTCCAGGTAGAATCAGAGTGACAAAGAATCACAAAGATTGGGGCTTTGGTAGGTAGTAGCTGCTCAGGTAAGTCAGAGCAGCTACTATGTAAGGTGGGTAGGTGGGGTGTGAGAGGGAAGACAGCTCTCCTCCCTAACTACCAAAGAGCGATTGAGGGGCCAAATGAACAGATATTCGCAATGACATTTGTACCTTTCTGCTGACCCAGAATGATTTTCAGCTTCCTAGGACTGATCCACTACTTTTCATTTGACCTATTTGATAATATAAGCAATACCATCTTCTACTCTTTTTACATGTTTGTGCTATTATGACATCAATGCCAAATGAAATAAGGAAAATACTCAGGCTAATAAGCTTATTGATGGACTAATTGCAAACAACAAATTAGTATTTAAATCAGGACCTTGAGGAGCATACCATAACAATCTGTCTCAGCACATTTGCAGTTAAGTGATGAAAAAATTCCAAATTAACTTTTTCCAACAGTTCCTAACATTTCATGTATTTGTGTTTGTATATCCATATGTATGAGCTGTCAAATGTCTTTAATTATTATATTAATCATAGATTTTTTTACTCATTTTCATATTTTATATCGTATGCTTTCTTATTATGTGTAGAGTCATTAAGCATGAAGCCTATGTGGTTAAAACTGGAATTGTTATGAGTTTTTAACTGCTGTCCCTAATTGCTTTTACCATAGCTACTGACACCATAGAAACAATGATAACCACACAAAACACAGCAAATTGGATATTTTAATGAGAATAGTGTAGATTAAAACAGGACTAAGAAGACTCACATGGAAAGCCTATGTTTAAATAAGAAATGTCTCCTTTTTCTGGATATGAGATTTCCTTTTAAAGGCGTTGTTTATGAATCTCCGTAAGCACTCAATGTCTATATGTCATGACATTCAGCATATTGTTGGAGCATAGGGAAACTTTGTCATAATGAAATGTCATTTATTCTAAAAAGTCTTACACATTTAAATCTCTGGAAGTAATGAAGCTGATATCATCAAAATATTCCTACTTCCGAAAATTAAATGTTTTTATTGATTTCTGCAAATCTATGCCAAAGTCAGCATTTTATCACAATTTCTTATGGATTTTTCCTCTACCCATGGAAATAAAGCTATTAACTCTAGTCTGAGCTTTAGCTTTTTTTACTTGCAGAAATTGTATTTTAATGTTGTTAGGTTTCTTGCCAGTCACTAAGTTTAAGCCATTTAAAATACTTCATTACTCTTTTTAACAAGTGCCACTACTACTTGGACAAGATGAGAATTATCATGACAGGTGCAGAATTGCAAAATATTTTTAGTGATCTTTTAATGTATGAGGCAGAGGTCAAGTCAGTAAGTAACTATGCTGTTAGCTAAGATATGGTGGGCAGGTGCACAAGATCAAAGCTACTTCATCAACTCCAGTGGCTATGAACCATATGGCTGTGTGTGTCCGTGTAAAAATATGAAAAGCTTCTGTTTGTCCATATAGAAATTAGGGAAAATAGCCCTGGAAAAACTGTCACTCAAAGAATGTAAGGGGAAAATGAAATAATTCATATGAAAGAATTTTGTAAACTGATTAAAACTAAAGAAACATCAGAGGCTGTTATTTCCAAACCAGAAATAATTACTGGAGAATTTCACTTTCCTGTGAATCTGGTAAATGTTTTTATTTTTTGACATACAGCAGTGCCTGACTCATCCCCAACAGGGCCAGCCACATGAGAAGGTCTGTCTCAGATTCCCCAAGAAAGGAGAACTACTAAATATCAGCTACTAAATACCTTTTGGGAACCCACAGGGGGAAAGAAAAAAAGCTTATGGAAGTATGAGCTTTAAACATGAGAAATCGTTTATGTTACTATTGTTTTTCCAACTATGGCTTTTTGTGTTATTGGAGTTATGAGATAATTTTAACTTTTTCACTTTCTGATTAAAGATAGAATAATGATAAGGGAACAGCATGTCTCACAAAGGTGAAATAAGAGAAAAAGTCATTTAGTCATTTATTTTCTCTTTTTATCAGTCAGTTTTCTGAATTTCATATAGAAATTCTGGAAATGAAACAAACATGTGAGTATTATAGTTAAATATACATAAGGTTAATTATAAAAGTTAAATATAAAGAAGTTTAATTATAAAATTTAAGCACACCTGCTTACCCTTTACATAGCTATGTGGGATTTCAATACTCTGATCAATTAGCATTTTGAATGAGGCACAGCTAATTCTGTGGATTCTACACATGACGTGTAACAGAAGAAAAGGAAAAACATCTGATGTCATCCTAGAGATATGCTATTTGATTAGCAATGCTGTTGACACATAGAATTAGTTTTTTTTTGTTTACAGTGGTAATTTCCCTCTACCTTTCTAAGTTATTTTGCTTGTTTTCTCCTTTGAGTCCAGATGCTTTCTGATGACCTTCTAGCCTTTGGGCTATAATCAAAGCAGGATTAATACTTGAATGTTCTGAGTGGAGATGGTCATGAAAATATGATCTCTAATTATTATCAAGTTAAAGATGGTGTATTATATTATGAAATCTTAGATAGAATTTATTGATAAATAATTCCATTCTAAATGCCTTCTTAGCTCACTCGCTGGCTTAGGGCACCATGGGAAGGGGCTGTCCTGAGAGTCCACGAGGAGCGCACACCATCTCAGGGCCACTTGTTGCACACCTAGAGATGCACACGTTCGAACCTGCTTCCCTCTCAAGACTGGCATCCTTCTTCACCTTTAGGTCAGACCCTCAGGGCACAGTTCAAGATAAGATCCTGGACTGACTTCAGAGTGTAGCTTTCACCACCTCTTCTATCTCAAGGGTTTACTTCCAAGTCTTGCCAGATGATGGTATTCAAAGTACAAGGAGAGAATTCTCTATCAGAAAGGTTTTCCTGGCATTTGAGATTGAATCAGACTGTATTTACCTGCAAGAATGTCTTGATGCCAGCAGCTTCTAGTCTTGAGAAAAATACTGTGGGTCTCAGTCTCATAAACTCTGATATTTAAACTTACTAGTTCAATATAAACTCTGTCGGTGATTATTAGATATGCCTAAACTGAGAGATACAAAACAGGACTTGGCCAACAAGTGCTGAAAAATAAAAAGCAGTTACCCCCAGCAGGACAGCAAGGCAGCAACCTCGGCTTTGTAAACACTCCTGGTAAAGACAAGCCCATTAAGTCACAGAACTCAGATGTTTTACAGAGCATTGACTTTCTTCACCAGATGTGCTGATTATTGTTGGGAATGTACTGAGACATGGAAGAGTTTAAAATGAAAGATTCCATGAACATTTTTGTTTGTGTGATATGACCATCTTGTAAAGTGAGCAGAATAATACGAACCTGTATGCCAGTTTGCTACACTTTTTCTCCTCGTTATCCAAAAGTCCATTTCCATACTTATATGTTAAGCCCAGATTTATAATCCTACAGGAGTTTATAAAGAAAGACACATTTTTTAAACGCAATACTTTGAATATGTTTTTGTGCATGGGGCATCTTTTATCTCTGGGATGATTTTAATCCCAGCCTGGTTTGGGTTACTGTTGTCCATTTTTTGTTTCTGTTCTGATCATAAAAGCAGATCATGTTTTAGCAAGCATTGATGAGATATCCTCATTTCCATCTAGATCCAAACCAGAGATATATCAAGTTCACAGACCCTTAAACATGAACTTTATATTTTCTGTTTCTAAATCATCTCTGGGAGCACACCCAGAAGAGCTTTCCTTAGAATTTTATGTTGCTAGCTTTTTAGGTGGCATCCTTTAGGGATTTTTTGCCTTCATTTTTTGGGTATAGAAAAACACTAACAACAACAAAAACTGCTTTTGCCTTCCTAAGTATTTAAGAAAACATAGGTTTTCTTAGGATATTAAGGCTGCCCTAAAGATCAGTTTTCGAACTTTACTCAAGAAAGAGTCTATGTTTAGGACCTGAATCCAATCACTGAGTCAATGTACATGTGTGTGCTACAGAACTAAAGAGAAATAACTTTCTTTCATATCCCATAGAGCAGAACAGTAACATCTTTCAGAAAAGAGAGAACCTCTCTTCATTTCTTCTCCTGCTACCCTACCCAGTTTGAGAGAATTAATTCCCTAAATATATGAGATATGGGTCCACCTGCACATCATATTCACTTTTATAGGAAAAATTACTGTACAAAATACTCAAGAAACTGGTGCATCATCACTCACATTCTGGATGCTTAATGTCAGCAAATGTTTTGCCTTTTGCATGCTGTTTTTCAGTACTGTCTACAGGCATACATATTTTTAACACATACTTATTTTTATGCAATTTGATTTCACAATTTAAACAGCACAGACACATTTCCTTGATTGCTAACTGCATTTCGTATTATTTTTAGTGGCTGCATAACTGACCGTTTTATTAATGTATAAATAAATCATCTCAGGCTGATTTAACCGTAAGATTGAATATAATTCCCTATTATAGATGATGCCACAATGAAGATATATGCCTGCGCAGGACACTTGGAGTATATTAATTTTTATATGGTAGCAGGATGTGCCTCGCCATGTTGTTTTGGCATCTCTGTCCTTCTGGGTCTCTGTTCCTGTGTTACAAACCAATCCATACATTGTGACGTAAAGCTACAACAGTTTTATTGTGCTTTTGAGTCAGTGATCAGGAATTTGGGCAGGGCACCGTGAAGAGACAATGATGTTTGAGGCCTCTGCTGGCAGTATGGACAGGCTGGGGGCTAGAATCATCTGGGAGTCTCTTCACTCACATATCTGGCTGCTGGCTTGGGATGACTCAATGCTAGACTCAGCAAGGGCTCTCTGCTAGAGCGCTTACACATAGGCTCTCCACCTGACTTGGGCTTATCGCAGGATAGCATCCGAGTTCAGAAAGGAAGCATCCTGCAGGGGCCCAACTGACACACACTGTTCCAAGTGTCCAAGCAGACCAAGGTGAATTCCAGGGGACTAAGCCATGTAAGGCTCTGTGGGGACAGGCTTCTTGGAACCTCACCTCAGAAGCTGCTTCCATCTCATTCTGTTGGCTACAAGTGAGTCAGTATACCCAATTGACATGTAGGGAAATTAGACTCCCTTTCTTAACGTAGTTTTGGTAAGGTCGCATTGCAAAAGAGTGTGTGGAGTAGAAGATATTTTTGCAGCCATCTTTACCACACATGGGTTGTTAGAGCATTATTTCTGGTAGGGCAAGATTTTAAGTGTACACATTAATTGCTCAGTTGAACTGTAAGAACGAAACTCCTTTTGGGTCAGACAGTTTCTATAACCATTTCTCCAACCAAGAGAGATATAGGGCTTAAATTCTACTCAGGAACCCATCAATAGAATGCAGATTACTTCCATCCTGTCACTCAAACTTCAGAAAGAACTTTTGAACAGGACCACAGGGTTTCTGATTCATCTCCCTTGTTTTGACTTCAAGCCAGATCTCTTCTCATGCTCAGTTCTTTCTTCCAATTACAAAAGTAAACATGCCCTGAGATGTATGCTTATCATTTCTTTCTATTTGAAACCTGAAGATTAGGATTATGCAAAGTACCTAATTTAGTTTGTTTTCAGTAATCTATTTAGTTTTTCATTCTTGCATGAATGCATGTTTGCATACATTTATTCCTTTAACAAATGTTTATTGAGTAGATTTTTGCTAAGTACATTGTGAATAAAGGTATGATCCCATCTTATGGAAAACTGAATGGATTTTAGGGCAGAGTATGAAGGCATATTAAAATGCATATCATAGTGCACATATGATACCATTTTGTAATAAATGCTATGAAAGATGGCATGAGAGTGATGCGTGAAGAATGAGAAGCAACCAGGCTGGTAAAGAGGTATGGGTAAGGGATTTGAGACAGGAGATGGCATCTGAAAAGGAAGTTTGTAGCTTCATAATGGAAGGAAGGCCAGTCTCACTGTTGTAGTGAGTGAAGACAAGATAGTGCAAGAGCTTAGTGAGGTAGGTAACCATCTGGGACAGCAGGGTCCTGCAGGTCAGCTCAATAGTCTGAATTTATTCTCACCATAAAGGGAAACCGTTAAATAACCTTAAGAGGGAGATGACATGATTTAGTTTATTCTTTAAGAATTCTTTGGTTGGAGAATAGTTTGAGGGAGACCAGCGGGATCCCATAAACATCAGTGAGGCATCAACTCAGCAGTTCAGTTGAGAGAGAATCATGGTTGGTAGGAGAGGTGAAGAGAATTGGAAAGTTTTCAGATGTATATTGAAGTTTAAGTAAGAATATTGGTGATAAATGAGTTGTGGGGAATGGGGAGCTGCTCAGAGTGCATCTGGTGTGGCAGACAAATCCAAAAAATGACAAATCACACTCTGCCCCAGTCAAATGGCTGGTGACTTGAGGAGGCAGCTCAGTTATGGGAAGGAGGGAGGCCTATGGGCTGAAATTTTAAAAAATACTACTAAATCCTTAAATGTTCCCCAGATCCCTAGGGCTATTGTGGCTGAAGGAAATGTATAGTAGGAGGTGAGCCACATTGTGTCAGACTAAGTAAGTCACAATAAGGACTTTAGATTTCAGTAGTAGAGAAAAAGGAAAGCTGTTAGAGGGTTTTATGCAAAACAAATATCATCTTATAACTTTTTAATAGCATTACTCTATGTTGAAGCCAAATCAGCAAGATACCAAGGTCAGACTTAGAGAGACAATTAGGAGGCAAATGCAATAATCATGGAAACACATGATGGTTGTGTACCAAAATGGTGGTCTTGAGGGTGGAAAGCAATGCTCAAAGTCTAAAAAGTTGTTGCAAGTCATTTCCTTCAGAAATAAAAAAATCAGTTTGGTAATCATAATTCTTTGCAGTCTTCCAGAAAGCACAGGTTAAAATGGCATTCTGCATTTTAGTCAAACAGTGTACCTGGCTGAAAGAGAGTTACCACACTTTGTTAACATGTCAGAGGATGATGCTACCACACCCATTTTGGGTGTGAAAATTAACTTATTCAAGCACTGAAAATATCAAGTTGCAATTAACTCCCACTCATTGGGCTTATTTTTCAGTGCAGATTGTCTGGCTGTATTTGTTTCAATAAATGGATTATTAGAGATATGTTGTCATAGGCATTACCCTCTTTTAGGGGATAATATAGAACTAATGTTCTTACCTGAGATGCTTAGACATTGTATATGCAGTGATATATCTTGTTGGATCTTGATTCAAACTAACCAATTTAAAAAATTGAGAAATATGAGCACCTGATGAGTATTTTATCATTTTAGAGAATTATGGTCATTATTTTACATGATACTGATATCATGGGTATGTTTTTAAATATCCTTCTCTTTTAGAGGTACATACTGAAAAATTAACTCATGAAACTATAGAATACCTAAAATTTGTTTCAAAACAACTATTTCTGTGGGTGTATGTGGGTGTTGGGAGGTGATGAAGTGGGTGGGCTTAAATATAAAACAAGTGTTGCCATGCAATACTGGAAAATGTATTCATAAGTCTTCATTATGCTATTTGGTCCACTTTTGGTATTTTGCATAGTAAGATATCTTAAACATGAGCTGTAACATATATAAAACAAGTGATGTGATAAAGTGATCATCTAAGAGCCTGTCTGGCTGCTCAGGAGCATGTTGTAATGTGATAGTAATCAAAGATGATCAGTTCAGTTGAGGATATGGCTCATAGGTTAAAAACTCAATTTTATAAGGTACCCAAGAATAGCTGAACTTATGTGACTGATTCATATTAATTAAGTTCAGAATTTCAATGTAAAAATGGGGATACATTTTTCTAATCATTAGACTTCTTTGGCTTTCACTATATATATATATCAGGGTAGAAGGTTGATGTGCAAGGGACCAGAGGGAAAGAAGGTGCACCATTTGAAAACTAGGTCATCCATGCCATGGTGAGGCCTGGTGAGCCCTCCCTGATTCTCAATAAAGGACGCCTCTCTAGGGATCAAAATGTCAGTGTTGTTCATCCAAATTACTTAGGCTGTGCTTGAATACATGCACTGTGAAAATCTATGTTCTTATATTCCATTCTTTTAGGCCCTTCTGATTAGGTTCTACAATAAAATTATTTGAGTGTTGGTTTTGTACAGATATTCTAATTCACTCATTGGCTATGAATCAGGAAGCTTTGAGCCCTGTGTCCATTCCTATGCATTTCTTCCGTAGATATTATTCAGTAATTATTAGATTTTCCTAATGTCATCCTGAGGTACTGTGATATAATGACTTACAAGAAATACATATTTAGTAATTTTTATTACCAAACCTGTGTTTCTCAGGTATATTTTGGTCTTCATCCATAGTTCTGAAAACACTGCAGAGTCTTAAAGGTGAAACAGGTGTTTTGTCATCTTAATGAGAGACTTTTGGACCCCCACCCAAGGACAGAGTTGGAGGTTGGATCAGCCAATGGCCAATAATTTAGTCAATCATGACTATGCAGTGAATCCCTCGCGAAACCCGAGAGAAGAGTGCTCTCTCTTTCTGCTGTCTGCTTTGCCTGCTCTGCATGATTGGATCCTGCTTCTTGGTCAGAGAGAGCTTCTATACTTGGGGAACCAAAATGCCTTCCTGTGCCACAGATCCAGGCCCCAAGCTCCACCAGGATAGAAGCTCTTTTATTTGGGATCTTGTCCTATATCTCTCTTCATCTGGCTGTTAACTTGTATCCTTTATTAAACTTGTAAACATAAGTGTTTTCCTGACTTCTGTGAGCTGCTCTAGCAAATTAATTGAACCTAAGGAAGAGGTCATGGGAACCTCCAATCTGTAGCTGGTAGGTCAGAAGCACGGGTTAACTGCCTGGGGCTTGCAACTGGTACCTGGAGTCAAGGGTGGAGGGCAGTCTTGTAGGATGAAGTCCTTAACCTGGGAATCTGGGGCTGTCTCTGGGCAGATAGCATCAGATTTGAGTTGAGTTCTCAGACACCCTGCTGGTGTTTGAGAATTGCTTGGTGTAAATATGTGTGGGAAAATCCCCTCCTGCATATTTTCACACACTGGAATCAGGTCTGGGTACCTGAATGATGTTACACTACTATTACTGCTGTGTATAATATTGTTAATGTAATACATATATGTAGGGAAGAAGTGCACCATCACATTTTGTGTCAGAGATGTCACAGGTAGTTACCATGACATTTGAGCATACCATGCTATTGCCCTAGAAGATAGGGATCCAGATCATAGATATACTTTAATATTTACAGGTTTCATAGACATGGACAGAATATTTTTGGGAGACCATCTGTCTACCACAGTAGTCTTAGTCCACAGCCCAACATCTAAAATGTTATTCTTGAATTAAACATAGTTATTTTCTTGAATTTACAAAATCAGTGTCTTTTTTTCCTTTTTTTCTCTAAGGAAGGTTTTTTTTAATTAAAGTATCATTGATATACAATCTTTTGAAGGTTTCAGATGAATAACATTGTGTTTTCAACATTCAACCATTTTGTCATGTCCTCACCCTCTCCATTGCAGTCACTGTCTATCAACATAGTATAAGATGCTATAGAGTCATTACTTGTCTTCATGCTGTACTGATTTCCCCATGATCTACCTATAATGTGATTGCAAATTATAGTGCACCTTAATCCCCTTCTCCCTCCCTCCACCTTCCCCTCCAAACCCTTCCCTTTGGTAAATGCTAGTCTCTTCTTGGAGTCTGTGGGTCTGCTGCTATTTTGTTCTTTCAGTTTTGTTTTGTTCCTATATTCCAGAAATGAGTTAAGTCATTTGGTACTTGCCTTTCTCTGCCTGGCTTATTTCACTGAGCATAATATGCTCCTTTTCTATCCATCTTGTTGCAAATTGTAGGATTTCTTTTCTTTTTATGGCTGAATAGTATTCCATTGTGTATATGTACCACCTCTTCTTTATCCATCCATCTATATTGCTTCCATATCTTGGCTAGTGTAAATAGTGAAGGAATAAACATAGGGGTGCATATGACTTTTTGATCCAGGATCTTGTTTTCTTCAGGTAAATTCCTAGGAGTGGAATTCCTGGATCAAATGGTGTTTCTTTTTAGTTTTTAGAGGAACCTCCATATTACTTTCCACAGTGGTTGAGCTAATTTACATTCACACCAACAGTGAAAGGTAGACTGTGAGAAAGGGTTCTTCTTTCTCTGCATCCTTGCCAGCATTTGTTTTTCCTTGTCTTTTGTATAGTGGCCACCCTAACTGGTGTGAGGTACTCATGTGGTTTTAATTTGCATTTCTCTGCTAATGTGATGTGGATCATCTCTTCACATGCCTGTTAGGCATCTGAATTTCTTCTTTGGAGAAGTATCTGTTCAGATTCTCTGCCCATTTTTTAATTGGGTTATTTGTTTTTTGGGTGTTAAGACATGTGAGTTCTTTATATATTTTGGATATTGACCCCTTATCAGAGAAGTTGTTTATGAATATATTCTCCCATATTGTAGGATGCCTTTTTGTTCAAATGGTATCCTTTGCTTTACAGAAGTTTTTTAGTTTGATGTAGTCCCATTTGTTCATTTTTTATTTTGGTTCCCTTGTCTGAGGAAATGTGTTCAGGAAAAAGTTGCTCATGTTCATGTGCAAGATATTTTTGCCTATGTTTTCTTCTATGAATTTTATGGTTTCATGACTTACATTAAGGTCTCCATTTGAGTTTACAATTGTGAATGGAGTTAGACATTCACAATTTCATTTCCATTCTCTTACATGTAGCGGTCCAGTTTTGTCAACACCATTAGTTAAGGAGGCTGTCTATTCTCCATTGCATATTCATGGTTCCTTTATTGTATATTAATTGGCCATTTATGTGTGGCTTTATATCTGGGCTCTCTATTCTGTTCCATTGATCTATGGGTCTGTTCTTGTGCCAATACTAAATTGTTTTGATCACTGTGGCTTTCTAGTAGTGCTTGAAGTTAGGGAGCATAATTCCCCCAGCTTTATTCTTCCTTCTGAAGTTTTCTTTGGCTATTTGGGGTCTTTTATAGTTCCATATAACTTTTAGAACTATTTGTTCTTGTTTGTTGAAGAATGCTGTTGGTATTTTGATAGGAATTGCATTGAATCTATAGATTGCATTAGGCAGGATGGCCATTTTGACAATATTAATTCTTCCTATCCATGAGCACAGAATGTATTTCCATTTATTGGCATCTTCTTTAATTTTTCTCAAGAGCGTCTCATAGTTTTCAGAGTATAAGTCTTTCGCCTCCTTGGTTAGGTTTATTCCTAGGTATCTTATTCTTTTTGATGCAATTGTAAATGGAATTGTTTTTCTTTTTTACTCTTTCTGCTAATTTGTTGTTTGTAATATAGGAATGCAACAGATTTATGTGTATTAATTTTGTATCCTGCAACTATGCTGAATTCAGTTATTAGCTCTAATAGTTTTTTAGTGGAGTCTGTAGGGTCTTCTACATATAATATGTTCTCTACAAACAGTGTCAGTTTAACTTCTTCCTTACCAATTTGGATGCCTTTTATTTTTTTGTGTTGTCTTCCTAGGGTTCTTTGTGTTGGGAGATCTCTGCATTTCCATGACCTTAGTGACTATTTCCTTCCCCACATTGGGGAAGTATTCAACAATTATTTCCTCAAAGAGACTTTCTATCCATTTGTCTCTCTCTTCTTCTTCTGGTACCCCTATAATGCAAATATTGTTTTGTTTGGATTGGTTGAATAATTCTCTTATTAGTCTTTCATTCCTAGAGATCCTTTTTTCTCTCTGTGCCTCAGCTTCTTTGTTTTCCTGTTCTCTAATTACTATTTAATTTATCATCTCTTCTACCTTATCTAATCTACTTTTAAATCCTTCCATTGCATGTTTCATTTCAGATACTGTGTTTTTTAAAATTTCTATCTCTTTTTTGAAGTCCTCCCTGAGATCTTGAATATTTTTCTTTAGCTCTGTGAGCATGTTTATGACTTTTATTTTGAAATCTTTATCCAGAAGATTAGCGATCTCAGTTTCACTGAGTCTTTCTGGTGTTTTTTCTTGTAATTTTGTTTGAACCAAATTCCTTTGCCACTTCCTTCTTTTTAGTGTTCCCTATTGAATAATAACTTTCTGTAAGCAGCTCCCTCTAGTGCCCAGAAGCTCAATTTCCTGTGCAGAAGTCCCATTGTTGGTGAGCAGTGAATTTATGCCTTTTCCTTGTTTGTAGTATGCTGTGTGGGCCATCAGCTGATTGCTTGAGCAGGGAAAATACTCTCTGGAGCTGCCATGCACCTGCAGCAAAGGCAGGGGTCACAGGCAAGTGGAACTGGCACCTACCAGGAGAAAAGAGCTCATCTGGGAGGGTTTCCTGCCTTCCTAGCTCTAACACCTGCCTCCATTGCTAGGTTCAGTGGACTGTGGATGTAGGAAAGAGCCTCTGTGCTATGCCCCTGTAGCTACTATGGGCAGTGCCACCCTCCACCTGGTCTGGTGTGATGGCAGAACAGCAGGCAAACAGGATCAGTGCCTGTCAGGAGGAAGGGTGGCAGGCTGCTGTACTGCAGTGGGGGGCCTGGGGGCTGCATTGCCAGCCAAGGGAATTGTCTGATGTCCTAAGAGTTCCCGACCTGCTGGGCTGAGCATGACAGGAAAGTTTTGTCCACCTGCCATTTCTCCTGTGCAGCTCTGCTTAATCTTTGCCCCTTTAGCACCCCTCTCACTGATGGGAAATCCTTCAAACTGCCTGCTATTCTTTTGTCCCTGGGGGCTGGTCATGTGTACTTGTTCTCCACAAGCAGCCAGAATCTCAATCTCTTAAGTATTCTTCTTGTCTTTGCTTCCCAACCCTGCTAATCTCCAGAACACCATATATTGTGGGTTCATGCTCCTGGAGCAGATCTCCAGGGCTGGGTGTTCAGCAGTCATGGGCTTCTACTTCCTCCCTGTTCTGTTCTTCTTCCCCCTGCTTATGGGCTGAGGTGGCAGAAGGGCTTGGGTCCTGCCAGATTGTATCTTTTCCACTTTACCCTTTTCTGTGAGATCTTCTCTTCTTCCCCAGATGTAGGCAGTCTGTTCTGCAGTCCTCAGGTCATTTTTACAGGATTAGTTGTATTTGCTGTATTTTCATGTTTTATGTGATTTTTGGGAGGATGTTTCTACCTGACTTCTTATACCATCTTTTTTCTTCCTCTCCAAATCTGTATATCTTTGTGAAAAGAATGCTTCCTAAAGGAAATATTTGATATAGTCATGTTTGTAAATCTTGGTCTTTGACTATAAACCTCAAGAATGTCAGGTTATACTATTATTGTTTTCAAGAATATACATTATTTATATATATATATATATTTACTGTAAAATTTACTGTGTATATAATTTTATTGTATAATTAGGAGGAAACTATATAGAGATTCCATTTGATATAGAAGTATTCTAGATATTGAGTCATAATTTTTATACTGATTTCCAGTTCCCTTTCCTAGTTTACTCTTGTTATAAACTCAAAGACCAAATATGTTACTCTCAACAATCTCCAGTTGATTAAAATGCACATTTAAGGAACAGTAATGACTGGACTACATAATACATTTCCTAGTCCAGTACTAAAATGGATATATGTGTCATCATTATACTTGAATTTTAAGGGGTGACAAAAGTAATATATGTTCTTTATAAAACTATAGAAATAATAATTCAGAAAAAAAATTTCATAATCCCAAATTCTATGATAAGCAATATTAAAATCTTACTTGAATTTATTTGGATGGTTCTTTTCCTATGCATATTAACATATAGGTTTACACATACACATATGTTTTTAAACAAGAACAATTTAAAAAAATTTTTTGAGGAAAAGTTCACATAACATAAAATTAACCATTTTATGATGAGCAATTTCAAGGGAATTTAGTACAGTAACAATGTTGGTAAAAACTACTCCCAAGTAGTTCCAAAATCCTGGAGTTTCCATCACTCAAAAAAACAAAAACAAAAAACAAAAAAAACAAAACCCTGTGTTAAATACATTCTCTACAATCCCTCTACCCCTAGCTCCTGACAACCACTAATATGGCTTCTATTTCTATGCATAGTTTTATTAATTTTAGATATTTCATATCAATGGAATCATACAATACCTACTTGTGTGTCTGGCTCATATCACTTAGCATGATATTTATCCATTATTATTTGTCTATTGTGAATAGTGTTGTAAGAACGTGTGTTCTTTTCTTTGTTTAGTACTTGTTTTCAGTTCTTTTGGGCATATAACTAGGGGTTGAATTGTTGGGTCATGTGGTAATTGTATTTAAATTTTTGATGAACAAGAGTGACATTTTATATAGTTGTGCAATATGCTTTATCAAATTAATATACATTAAATATCTTCTTGTCAGCACCATTCTTTATTCACTTTTAAAATAAAGTTCCTCAGTTTTGGCCATAAATGTTGTATAGTTTTTATCATGATTATAATAGGGTGATATTTGGTCTTCTATAGATTTTTATAAACTTGTCTTATAGAGCAGATCATAAGGAACTTAATTAAAATATGTTGTAGAAAAAAATCTTCGAAACAAACTTACAAATAAATATGACATCTATTTGGTTAGGCAAGAGAAATAACTGGTGAATGTCATTTCATGATATCTCAGTTTTCAACTATTGATTTCAAAGAATGAATATCAAGAGTTTTGATAGCTAAACTACTCTTTTCTGCTTAAAAAAAGAGAATGAGTACAAGGTATAGCACTGTATAAAATACATTTTTCAGACAAATACAAAGTCAGTTGAAAAAACTCCAGCTTGTCCTCTCAAGTACATATTTATGCAGTACTATAAGCCAGCTCTAAGAGTTATAGCACTATGTATATTTGTATATGAGAAAGTACTTAGAAAATTCATTCATTTAATCCACCCAAACATTATTTATTGTTAACTCTGTGCCAGATACTTTTTATAGGCAACTGAGGCACATTAGTGATCAAAAGAGACAAGTGCAGTTTCCCTCACATAAACTGCATTTAATACTTCCACATTTTGTACTCTTTACACTATATAAATATATTATTATAATTATGCATATTGATATATGCTAAGTATATGGAGTTAGAATTTTCTTAGAAGATAATTCCCTTGATTAAAGCAAAAATTTCACCTAACAACAAATGTATAACCTGGGATTTATCCAGTATTTTGCTTAATTTGAGATATCAATAGCAAATCTGAATAATTTATATAAAGGATAATCGTGTAACATGATTCATATCTATGTTATTATTATTCTTGAAACCTTTAGTCTTATAGAGAATGGCTGAATGTTCCTCAAGTCAGTTTCACTCTTCTTTGGCATATACTTGGAATACATTTCTTTGCCTTCCTTGCAGTTAGGTTTGGCCATGTGAGTTATGAGCAAGTAGAATGTTTGCATATATGATGTGTGCCAGTTCAACCATTGCACATATAAACCTTCAGTGGGAGATCTTCCATGGTCTGTACCATCATGTTGGTTTGATGGAAATATGCACAGTAATCTTGGAAGCATATGTTGAATATGATGGAACCAAAATATGGAAGAAGCATGAATGCTGATTTTCCACATGGAGAGGAGCCATCTGCTTATAGGAACATCTATTTTGTATTTTGGTTTGAAACATTTTTTGTATTATAGCAGTTAGAATTACCCTATTTTACTTACCTCTTTACAGAGTTAAGGGAAGCAGAAGTGTCAATGGATCAGGAAGAAGAGAGTTATTTAATAGTTTAGAATTGAATATAAGAAAGGGTTTTCCCTAAAAATCTTACTTTTTCTTATTTTTAGATAGATGGATAGATAAGAAGATACCTTGCTTAACTCATTCTTCCATTATGAAAGCTTAAAGAGATTGAGAGTAATTTAGGAATTTATTTTGTAATTCTGTTTTTGTCAGTACTTTTCAAAATTTTATCTTCCTTTTAATTGAAGTACAGTTGACATACAATATTATGTTGGTTTCAAGTATACAACAATGATTCTACAGTTTAGATACATTTCTAAATCCTCACCCTAAATAGTGCAGTTACTATCTGTCAGCATAGAAGGATGTTACAGAACTTTTCACACTCTTCTCCATGCTGCACTTGCATTCTTATGGCCCATATATATTATGATTGAGATTTTTGTGCCTCTTTATCCCTCTCACCCATCCTTTCAACCCACTCCAACCCATCCCCCATGTTAGCCACCAGTCACTTCTCAGTGTCTGAGTCTACTGCTGTTTTGTTCATTTTGTTTTGTTTTTGGATTCTACAAATAAGTGAAATCATGTTGTATTTGTCTTTTTCCACCTGGCTTATTCCATTAGCATAATACCCTCTAGATTCATCCATGTTGTCTCAAATGGCTGGATTTCTTTCTTTGTATGACTGAATAATATTCCATTGTGTACATGTACTACATCTTCTTTATCCATTCATCTATTGATAGATACTCTGATTGCTTCCTTATCTTCACTATTGTAAATAAGATGGCAGTAAACAAAGGGGTGCGTATGTCTTTACAAATCAGAGATTTTGTTTTCTTCAGGTAAATTCTTAGAAGTGGAGTTACTGGGTCTTACGGTATTTCTACTTTCAGTTTTTTGAGGAACCTCCATACTGCTTTCTATAGTGGTTACACTAATTTACATTCCCTGTCAGCAGTGTAGGAGGGTTCCCTTCCCTCCATATCTTCACCAACCTGTTATTTCTTGTCTTATGAATAGTGGCCATTCTAACTTGTTTGAAGTGATACCTCATTGTGTTTTTTATTTGCATTTCACTGATGATTAGCAACGTGGAGCATCTTTTTATATGCCTGTTAGCCATCTGTATTTCCTCTTTGAAAAAATGTTCAGGTCCCCCACTCATTTTTTATCAGGTTATTAGTTTGTTTGTTCATTTGTTTGCTTGGTGTTGAATTGCATGAGTTATTTATATATTTTGGACATTAACCTATTATTGGATAAATCATGTACAAATATATTCTCCATACTGTAGGTTTCCTTTTTGTTTTGTTGATGCTGTCTTTTGCTGTACAGATGCTTTTTTAGTTTGATGTAGTCCCTTTTGTTCATTTTTTATTTTGTTTCCCTTGCATGGGTGGATGTGTCCAGAAAAAGTTTTCTCATGCTTATATTTAAGAGATTTCTGCTTACGTTTTCTTATGAGAGTTTTATTATTTCATGTCTTACATTTAAATCTTCAATCCATTTTGAGTTACCTTTCAGTTAATTAGTAATCTAGTTTCATTCTCTTCATGTAGCTTTCTGGTTTTCCCAACACCATTTATTGAAGAGATTGTATTTTCCCTATTGTATATTCATGGCTCCTTTATCATATATTAATTAACCATATATGCTGGCTTTATTTCTGGGCTCTCTATTTTGTTCCATGGATCAATGGATCTGTTTTGGTGCCAGTACCATACTGTTTTGATTATTGTAGCTTTGTAGTATAACATGAAATCAGGGAGCATAATACTCCAGCCTTGCTCAGGATTTCTTTGGTTATTTTGTGGTTCCATATGAACTTTAGGATTATTTGCTCTAGTTCATTGAAAAATGCCATTGATATTTTGATGGGGATTGCATTGAATCTGTAAATTGCATTGGGGGTAGCCATTTTGACAATATTAATTCTTCCTATCCATGAGCATGGGATAGATTTCCATTTATTTGTGTCTTCATTAATTTCTCTCATTAGTGTGTTAGTGTTTTCAGTGTACAGGTCTTTCACCTTCTTGGTTAGGTTTATTCCTAGGTATTTTATTCTTTTTGATGCTATTGTAAATGGAACTGTTTTCCTGATTTCTCATTCTTCTGGTTCATTGTTAGTATATAGGAATGAAACAGGTTTCTGTAAATTGATTTTGTATTCTGCAACTTTGCTGAATCCTGTTATTATTGAATATTTTTTGGTGAAGGCTTTCTATTTATACTATCATGTCATAGGCATGGAATGACAGTTTTACTTCTTCCTTACCAATTTGGATGCTTTTTATCTCTTTATCTTGTCTGATTGCCAGTGGCTAGTACTTCCAATACTATGTTGAATAAAAGTGGTGAGAGTGGGCATCTTTGCCCTGTTCCTGATTTTAGAGGAAAAGCTTTTAACTTTTTGCCATTGAGTATGTGTTAGCTGTGGGTTCATTATATATGGCCTTTATTATGTTGAGGTACCTTCCCTATATTCCCATTTTGTTGAGAGTTTTTATCATGAATGGATGTCAGATTTTGTCAAATGCTTTTTCAGCATCTATTGAGATGATCATTTGTTTTTTATCCTTCTTTTTTGTTAATGTAGCATATCACATTGATTTATGAGTATTATACCATCTTTGCATCCCTGGAATAAATTCAATTTGGTTGTGATGGATGATCCTTTTGATGTGTTTTTGAATTCAGTTTGCTAATATTTTGTTGAGGATTTTTGGACCTATATTCATCAGGGACACTGATCTAAAATTTTCTTTTTTTGTAGTGTCTTTGCCTGGTTTTGGTATTAGAGTGATGTTGGTTTCATAGAATGAGTTTAGAAGTATTCCCTCCTCTTCTATTTTTTGATATACTGTTAGAAGGTTAGGATTAGCTCATCTTTAAATGTGTGGTAGAATTCAGCTGTGAAGCCATCTGGTACTGGATTCTTATTTGTTGGGAGTTTTTTGATTATCAATTCAATTTCATTACTGACAATTGGTCTGTTCAAATTTTCTGTTTCTTCCAGAGTTGATCTTGGAAAGTTGTACTTTTCTAGAAATTTATCCATTTCTTCTAGGTTGTCCAAATTGTTGGCATATAATTTTTTATAGTATTTTCTAATAATTCTTTGTATTTCCATGGTGTCTTGTGATTTTTCCTTTTTTATTTCTGATTCTTCTGTGTACAGTGAGTGTACACTCACTCTTTTTTATTTTATAAGTCTGGGTAGGAGTTTATCTATTTTGTTTATTTTCTCAAAGAACCAGCTCCTGGTTTCATTGATTCTTTCTGTTGTTTTATTCTTCTTAATTTTATTTATTTATGCTCTTATCTTTATTATGTTCCTTCTAAATTTGGGTTTAATTTTTCTTCTTTTTCTACTTTCTGTAATTGTGACTTTAGATTATTTGGGATTGATCTTCTTGGTGTAGGTCTGAGTTGTTATGTACTTCCCTCTTAGAACTGCTTTTGTGGCATCTCACATATTTGAATTGTATTTTTCTTTTATTTGTGTCCATGTGTTGCTTGATTTCCTTTATTTGTTCACTGATCCATTGATTATTTAGAAGTGTGTTGTTTAGCCTCCATGTGTGGGTTTTTTTGTTTTCTTCATGTAATTTATTTCTAGTTTCAAACCATTGTTATATGAAAAGATGCTTGATACAATTTTAGTTATTTTTAATTTACTGAGGCTTTTTTGTGTTCTAATATGTGATTTGTTTTGGAGAATGTTCCATGTGCACTTGAGAAAAATGTGTATCTTGCTGCTTTTGGGTAGAATGACCTGTATATATCTGTAAAGTCCATCTGGCCTAATGTGTCACTCAATGCCTCTGTTTCCTTATTTATTTTCTGCCTTGATGATCTGTGCATTGATGTAAATGAAGTGTTAAAATCCCTTAATATGATCATATTGCTGTCTACCTCCTCCTTAGATCTGCTAGTATATGTTATATGTGTCTACATGCTTTTATTTGGGTACATAGTTATTCCAATTGCAATATCCTCTTGTTAGACTGATCTCTTTATCATCATGTAATGTCCTTCTTTATCTCTTGTTACTTTCTTTGTTATGAAGTCTATGTTGTCTGATAATAGTGCTGTTACTTCTGCTTTTTTCTCCTTTTCATTTGCATGAAAAATCTTTTTCCATTCATTCACTTTCATTCTATGTATGTCCTTAGGTCTGAAATGTGTTTCTTGTAGATGGCATATAGATGGGTCTTGATTCTTTACCCGTTCTTCCACCATGTATCTTTTGATTGATGCATTTAGTCCCTTTACATTTAAGGTAATTAGTAATAGGTATGCACTTGTTGCCATTTTAGTAATTATTTTTCGTTGTTTTTGTAGTTCCACTCTGTTCCTTTCTTCCTCTCTTACACTTTTTTTCTTGTTATTTGGTGGTTCTCTTTAGTGTTATGCTTGGGTTTCTTTTTCAAATTTTTTATGTATCTGTTATAGGCTTTAGGTTTGTGGTTACCATTAAGGTTCAGAGATAGTTTCCTAAAATTAACTGTCTATATTAAGTTGATGATCATTCTTTTTCAAACACAGTCTAAAAATACTACTTATTTATTCTTCCTACTCCTCCACACTATGTATAAGATGTCACAATCTACCTCTTTTGTCTATCTCTTTACTGATTTGTGTATAGTTTATTTTACTACTTTTGTTTTTTTAACTTCATATTTGTTTAGTAAGTAAATGTTCTCCTAGCTTTACTGTAGGTTTATTTTCACTGATGAAAAATATTTTGGCTTATGAACATTTCCATCTACAGAAGACTCTTTAACATATACTATAAGGCTGGTTTAGTGGTGGTGAATTCTTTTAACTTTTATTTATCTGGGAAACTTTTAATCTGTCCTTTAATTATGAATGATAACCTTGCTGAGAAGAGGAATTGTAGTTGTAGGTTCTCATTTTGTCTGAGTTTCTGTGTTTCTTCCTGTGTATTAGATAGATCCTCTATGCCTTTTGGTGTAGAAAGTAATGGCTTTGTGAAGAAGGTATCCTGTGGCTTATGTCATGTGGGCAGGGGCATCCTCTGCCTGCTGGGCAATAATGGTGGCCACTGCTGGGTTGATGGGGCAGGTGGGGCAAGTACTCAAGTACTGAGATGTCAACAGGGAGATGGAGCCTTTGGAGTTGGTTCCCACAGGCAACTCACCAGCTGGGCTTAGAGAGGGCTAGGAAAGTTAAGAAAGCCTTCCTCTGCTTGCCAGGAAGTAAAGTCTGACTGCTGCTTGCCAGGAAGGTTGGGAAGGCAGGTGGGTGTACGGGGAGCACAACTGTGGGGCTAAGCCTCCAGTGAGGCAGATGGAACATTTGGAGCTGGCTCCCAGGGGCACCCAACCAGTTGGGCTGAGGGAGGGCTTGGGGAGCATTATCTATCTGCCTTTCCTCTGGAGAACTCCCTCCATTGCCCAACCCTCTGGCGCTCTTCCTCTCACTGGTAAATCTTTCAAACTCTCTGTTTTGGCTCTCAGTGAGACCTACACAAGTGAGCATGTCATCCACAAGTGGCAGGAGTCTCAGCCTCCCAGAGTGCTCTAATTCTGTCTGTTAATCACCAAAACCCAGTACAGCATGGACTTGTGTTTCCAGGACTAGGTGTGCAGAATTCCTGCATGCTTATCCCCTCCCCATTCTGTTCCTGTTCCTCCTGCTTGTGGGCTAGGATGAAAGAAGGGCTTGGGTCCCGATTGATCGTGACTATGCCATTTTACCCTTCTCAGTGTGATCTTCTCTTTTTCACCAGGTATAGATTGTCTGTTCTAAAGGCTTCAGGTCATTTTCAGGGTTAGCTGTATTTGCTGTAGTTGCTTCCTTGGGTGTACATACAGGGGGTTTCTGCTTAGTCTTACTCTGCCATGTCTTCCTCACTTCTCAGTTCTTTCAAAATTAAACTGAAGTCCATCTAAATTATGAGAATGAGAACTCAATGAGCATAAAATGCAGCAAGTACGTTTTCTACTGGATTCTCCCCAATTGTGCAAAACTTGGTCAGAATACCTAGAGAAATTCAATACTTTTGGTCAGTGTAACCAAGAATTAGATTATTACTTGAACCCAGTGGCAAGTCTTAAAATGAATAAAATATTAATTAATAAAAAGAACCAATAGGATTATCAGTTTTTAAAAAAATTTTATATTCAAAGAGGGTGTGAGTCAATAGAAAGTTAAGTATTAAGTGGCAAAATGAGCAAGTAATATTTTTAGGTCTGGGTCATATTCAGAAAAACCCTGAAAACTTAATTTTTGAATTTTGGATTTTGGAAGTAGTAATTGATAAAAATAGGTTACAATAGAATTTATAAAAACCATAAGATATCCAGGTCATTCTCCATTATTGTTTTGATTCTTGTTTATATGGGCATTCTATTTATTATTTGAAATGCCTAAAGAGGTACCATAAGGATGGACATGAACAAATATAAAGATTTTCCAAATGAAAGTAAATTAAAATGTAAAAGCTAGGAACTAAAATGTTTGGTGTTGATTTATATTAACACTTTTGAATGAATTATTAAGCAAATAGTTTGAGTGTACTTAGAAAAGGAAACACCAACCATTAGCTACCATCTTTAGTAAGTTCAAGTCTTGCCAAATTAACCTACTATTCTTTTTTAAAGGGTAATTAGGCTGACAGATGAGGAAACTGACAGTCTATTTATACATCTTAATGTAAGCCAGGCAATTCACAAAGATTGCTTATACACAGGAAAGAATCATATTCTCTATAATATCACCCTTAAATGGAATTCTGGGCAGTTTATAAGTGCATGTAGAGACAACTAGTGCAAAGCTAATTAATTTTTTTATACTTACACTCACTTAAGATAAATATCCTCTAATTATCTCACATTCAACAGAAAGTTTCATTTGTAATGGAAGAACATGACCATGTGCCCAGATTTAATATTATAAAATAGTATCTTATAAAATTTGTTTTAATAGTATGTTGCAAATTATTTAAATGGTGGAACCCACAAGCAACACAACACAAACTGAATTACATTGTGGAAGTGAATCTTGTAGAATTTTAGATATATTTATAAACAGACACACACACAGTAGCTTCAACAATAAGAAAATGTATGATTGATAAAAAAGCCATGATACATACATATCTTATAACCTAGTTGGAAGATCATGGGCTAAAATAGGCAAAGTATTCTATACACTGAAGGGATACTAAGCAATCCTACCTAGTAACCTAATGATATGAAGCAAAATAAACACTAATTTAAAATGAAAAATGACAGCAAACAAAAATTCTGATGATGAACAACTTAAGACAACAGTGATAATGCAGAGTTATCAGTGTTCTTTCTGGAAATTTCAGGTTTTCCAAATATCTACTCATGAATTAATCTGGTTGTCTATTACTTTGTAACAAATCACTTCCGACTTATGGCATAAAATAACAATCATTGTATTATGCACAAGGAGTCTGTGTCAGGAATTAGGGTAAGGCCTATATTAATTTCCCAAGGCTGCTATAACCACTTAGGACAAACATGGTCACTTAAAAAAACAAAGTTATTCTCTCACAGTTCAGGAGACCAGAGGTCCAACTCTGGTGTCTATGGGACAATGGTCACTCAGAAAATTGAAGAGAATCTGTTCCTTGCCTCAATTTCCAAATGTAAAATCTTGAGCTAAAAAGCGTAATAGTTAAACTGAAAATTTCACTAGATGGACTCAATGGTAAATGTGAGCCAGGAGAAGAAAGAAGCCAGTATCCTTGAAGACAGATCAGTAGAAGTTGCCTAAACTAAAGAACACGGAGAAAAAAGACAAAAGGAAAATGAACAGAACCTTAGATGTTCAGATGACATGTGGACCAATATCCAGGATTCATCTTATTATAATGGAAGTTCCAGAAATAGAAGACAGGGAAAGGGACAGAAATATATATTTGAAGAAATGTCCCCAAAGTTCCCAAATTTAATAAAAAATCATTAAATGATGGATATAAAAAACTAAATTAACCCCAGGAAGAATTAATAATATAATATTGTATTATTTTCTAGACAGTAATTCATTCATTATATTGTAAATGATTTCCTGACTGCTGTGGGCCAAGATCTTCTGAGTTTGACTTGCGTGTGTCCTTCATCCTCATTGTGACCCAATTTTTCTACTGGTTTCCTTTATTTAAACCTCAGACCATGATGATATCTTTGCTCTTCACTTGCAATAAAATTACTACTTGCCCATTAGGTCCATTTCTTTTCTTGTTCTCATTTACCTACGGCAGGAATTGGCAAACTTCTGTAAAGTGCCAGAGAGTAAATATTCTTAGCTTTGCAGGCTGCATAGTCTCTGTTGTAACAACTCAACTCAGTTGTTGTACTGTGAAAACCAATGTAGACAATTTGTAAATGCATGAGCGTGGCTTTTTCCAATATAACATTATTTACAAAAATTGGAAGTGGGCTAGATTTGGTTGCGGGTTGTCGTCCACTGAGCTCCATCTGGGATAAGAAAAGATGCATTACCTAGGTAGGAAAAAGTGTAGGAAATATTAGCCCTCAAATTACATGCCCTTACCAGAAAAAGATTGTGATTCACATGATTTTGAAATGTCTTTATATTATTACAAAGAAAACACACTTTCCTCTTAAAAAAAAAAGACTAAATTTGAGAAATGCAGACCTAGAGGTACATCTCTACTGGTGAACTGGTGAACTACAAGTTGAACAATTTAGGTGAAGTTAGAAAAAAAATCTCTCAAAATGGCAGAAGCACAAAAGCAGTAAAGATATCTAATATTTTGGAGAGGAGAATAGTAATTCACAACAATGAAGCCATTAGAATGAGTTCTTAAAACAATTTAAGGTGATGGGATATTTAAATAATATAATATTAAATGAGAACAATAGGAAAAAAATTAAATACAGTAAAATCACTACTTTGTATAAAATATGGAAACAAACATAAGGTTGTGAAATGCATAATACTGCATTATGTATTAACACTTAATTTTTTTGAGGATTAACTATATTGCCTGCCATTTGTTAAGCAATTTACAATGTTATTTAATGCTCACAACTAACTCACAACTAACCTATACAGAGGCTTTTATCTTCCCTTTTTAAAATGCAAGACCTTAGGCAAGTAAATTATTTTCTCAAGGTCCATATATAAAAATTTATGGAGCTAGATTTTAAATTCTGTTTGTTTGTTTTTTCCTGACTGCAAGGCAGTGGTCTAATTTGCTAACATTAAGTGGTGGGATGCTTTACTTTTATTCTCTACTATATATTTTTGCATCTTTTATATTATCCATATTGGAGGTAGTATTTTAATAATAAAAATAAAAATATTAGAAAATAAGACAGGAATTGTCAATAGCAAATAGAACTTTTAGAGTCATATTACTCGATTAAGATTACTGAATTTATATTTTCAAAAGAAAATTTATAATACAGACCTAGATAGAGTAATTTAGCTTAATCAATATTAATGTTAATTTAGTTGACAGAGTTTCAATGCAAGCATTTACTTTCAATATTCATACAAGCATGGGCTACATAAATCTAAGAACAATGTCTGTTTCCTGAGACAGACTACTTAAAATGTGGTTTTTAATCACTGCCGTCTACAACTGTTTGTTACTGGTTTATGATGAGGTAAGGAAAGAAATTGAGAGAAAGCAATTGCTTGAGTAATTTTATGTTTAGATGATTTTTCAGTCTAATGCTCTCCTAAGTGAACTATTTTGGCAAGGACATTAGATGAGTCTGATAATAGTGAACAGGGCCTATATTTTGTGTCTTTTTTCACTTTTTTAATAAACTTTTTTAAACAAAATTTTGGTCCTCAACAGAGAGAGAGGGATAAAAGCCCAGTAGTATTTTACTGCAGACAGTGTGAGAATCACCAACCTAGGAGAAACTCTGTGGTGCTCGTTATACATGTCTGTGGTACTTATTTATACCTGGGTATAAAGTTTAAGTGGAACTCTCAGAGAAGGGATATTTGGATAATGAAGAACCTAAATACAACATCACTTTGATGAGTGATAGAATGAGGAGTTAGCAACAGGAAGTCTGATTATTTCAGAATTTGAATAGTCAGCATAAAAAAAAGAGCAAGTCTTTATTATAGAACTAGAACCAAAAGATAGCAATCAGTAGAAGAAAAATTTTTTCTCAATAATCAGGAGGAAGGCTAATTATTAGCATAATATAAATGAGAGTATTCTGCTAAGATGAAAGATTCACAACGTTAGAGCTGTTCAAATAATTTTGGGTGGTAACTTGAAAAACATTTGATGTAAGACTGATTCTGAAAAGTTTTTGACAATGCCAAGATTTTTTGACTGTTAAAATAGGATCACAGTCTGGTTTAATAATATTGTCCTAGCTTATTCTGAACATAACTCTCATCTCAGTGGAATCTGAAACCAATAGTGTCCATCTAAGTTCAAGACCATCTTAATCAAATGGTTCAGTCTTATTTTTGTGCCATGATTTGATTCCCTTAGGTATAGAGTTTTGGCTACCCTATTTTAAGAAGTCACTTTTCCTGAAATGGTATTAAGGTATCTGCATATATTTTCTTCCTAAGTCTTCAGTTTTGTTCAATAGTATGCTTTTGGCCTTGGGCTCTCTGGATATTTTTCTCAGCATTACATCATCTTACTTTTGTATGTGTATCCTAAAAGAACAATCCAGTCTTGAAATATACTCAGGAACTAACAGTGAATTTGACAGGCATAGAAAGAAAAAATGAATTAATCTTTTGCATCCTGAAATAACCTCTTCTCTCCTGAACCTCATAGGAACTTCTGTATACTTTATTGTCTTCATTGCATTATAGTCATCATTCTTTTACAGTAACTACTTGTCACAGCCTAGTTGGATGATTCTTTTCTTGATCTTTCCTGAAAGCAAAAGGCATGCATATTTTCAATAAGAGGTGGAAAGTTCCCCTTGAATGGAAAATATTTCTTCCCTTGCAGTTTTGACTATTTTGATATTCATAGTGACACTAAAACAGTGAATGTTTATTGAGCCATTGCTATGTCGAAGCTTTGTGCTAAACATAGTAATTCATCTCATCATTTATCCTTAGTGATGGCTTAGCTCTGTTTCTAATATAGGCAAACCTGGTGGTTAGCTAGTCTTGCTATGATTAAGATGAAATTTGTTTGTTTGTTTCATATGTGCAGGAATTTGAGATATTTTGATTTGCCCTTGGGTGACAATGTACACCTAAGTCATTTGTTTATGTCCACGTTTAACCTCCTACAATGCAATAATTGCATCATTTCATGATATTTTCTTATAAGAATAAAAATCCCTTACACAAGGATAACTCAATGAAATTCATTTTATGACATTAACTTTAGTCTGACATATAGGTGGGTTGTATAAGATCATCCAAGCATACTAGAGAGTTACATTAAATAGAGAAACCACCAGTCCATGGTTAACTTACAGACCAGAGGAGCCAGCAGCATAGATCATCAGTGGCCACGTTAAGAGTAGACAGTTGGTAAGCAGAGTGTTTGCAAGACTGGAAAGCTAGTAAAATATTCCTGGGGATGAGGGAGAAATTTAACTCAGAAATCAGTCTCCTCTTGTCTTGACACCAATGCCAAACTTGGAGCACAAGCTTTAGACTCTGACATGCCCAGGTTTCTATTCTATTTAAGCCACTTAAATTAAGTGACCATAGGAATTAATGTAATTTATCTGTGTCTCAGTTTCCTCACTGATAAAACAGAAACAATAGTACCCACTTCACAAGGTTGTGATGAGGTTTCAATGAGGAAATCTAGGCTGAGCATGAACAGAGTACCCAGCACTTAGTAGGCACTCAGCAAATTCTTTTTTTCAGAACTGTTTCTGGAATGTTTACTTGCTCTAACTCATTGTCCACCCATGATTTCACAGCTCACATAAATTTAAATGCTAACATATAAGTGTTTGATTTTTGCCATATTCTAACATTTAGAATTCATCTGCATGTCTCTTCTTGCTCTTTTTTTGTTCTTTTTCCTTATTTTTTAAAATTTCTTTTGGCTTTGGGCACTCAGCTTCATAGCTATCCATTTCTCACAACTTTATCTCACACAATCCTCTCAAGAACAAGGAAAACACAAAAGAAACATTAACACAAATCTAGTAAAATGAACAAAATCTGATTTTCCTGTAGAAAGATATTTTAATCATGTGACTACCTGATGAAATCTGCCTTGTTTATGTATAAATATTTTAACAAGCCTTATGCCAGCTTCATTAATTTCTGCATTTTTCCCTACAAGAGTGTTTTATTGCTTATGCACTAGCTGAATATGTTGCGGTTACATATATAACAGTTATGATGTTTTCTCAATATTTTTCTGTTGCAGAAGAGTATTAATGACTCAGCCAGCTAAAACTTACCAGTATGTGAACCTTGGATTTAATACAAATAAATGTCCTGTTTAAATAGTGTTGTAATCATTGTAACCTAGAGTTAACATTTTGTATACTTGAACACTCCTTTAGATAAGTGTTATATTGTATAAATGAATAAATGTATAACATAGTGACATACCAAATTAAGGAAACTGAATATTGAGTAAGTTTTCTTTAAGAAAGAGGGGATTTATGAAACTATAAAAATTTGTTGGGGTAAGCTCATGACTCATTCTAGGTTTCATTGATTTTATACATATCAAAGATTATCTGGATTGAGAAATTGCAGTTTCTGTTTTAGTCTGTTTATTACCACAAATACCACATATAACCTCTAATATTCAAGAATATTAAGCCTTAAAAATGTAGTATGCATTTAAAATCTGAGAATGGAAAATTAAATAATCAGTGTTATATTTCTATACATTAAAAATTCACATAGTATAGTAAATGAAACTTGTATCTGTATTTTTAAGTAAAGAAACATTTACCAAAGTGCACCATAATAGAGATGTTTTATTTTTAAGAATTTGTCTTACTTAGAAGTTCAACATTATTGAGGAACTTACAGGATAAAAATACCATGTTGTAAGCACCTGCACATTATTGAGTTTAGCCCTTCATTGTTTTGCCTAAGTATTCACTGTTCACACGTATCACTGCTAAACTTTTTCTCACCACAAGTGCATTAGTAGACTAATTTGTCTTTGACAGAGTTCTGTAATTGGTCAAAAGTGACAGTTATCATGGGTAAAAATACCAGACTAAATTACTCAATTATCAGTTAATAATTTGAGCTGGACTTTGCTGAACAATGATCTCTACTTCCTCATTCATCTGCAACTACTGGTCTAAGATGGTCTCAACTCAATGGCTCACTCTTGTAGACTAGCCCAGTCTTGTTCTCTTGATAAGTCATTTCAACTGAAGCAAGAACACCAGCACAAAGAAAACAGAATTTTTCAAAACTCTGCATTATGTTATATCCCACTGTATCATATTATATTCCATGGACCAAAGCAAGTTGTATGACAAAGCTCAATAGTCAGTGTGGTGAGGACACAGAGTGGCATAAATAAATTTGGCTTCATAACTGCAGTAATCTACCACATTGAGGCTTTACGAAGTCATTTAAATAATCTCTTACTTCACAATAAAATAATTAAAACACAAAATAAAACATGGCCTATTCAACTTCAATTGCATTTCCTTGATACCATAAGAATCTGTTTGTTTGGTAACTAACCCCTGCAGCAATAAGCATTTCCTGGTAGCAACATACATCACTATATCTGCATGTAGGAGACTTAAGTCTCCTCCTTTCCTCCTCCATCCTTACTGTAATTCTGGGGTGAAAACACAAGGCAAATTACCTTTGAAACTGAAAACAGTCAAAGGGAGCAATAAATAGAGGGAACATATTTATTGCTAACAAGCAGTCATCCACTTCTAATTTCCCGTGTCTCTCATGACCTGGTTGCAGAAAAAGGGGCCCCACCCAACCTCTCCAGTCCAGATATGCCCTCACTTGCCCTTGTAATTACCTATTGATATGGAGATGGACTACTTCTCTCCACCTCTTGGATACCTATGGATAGAGAGTTACACTAAAGCCAGGTGAGAGATTCTGGAAATATTGCAATTTTATCCACAGCCCACCTTTCCAGAAATCTCATCTCACAATCAACTTGTTCCCCATCTTCTGCAATGGCACCTGGGTAAAAAAAGTGGAAGCATTGTAACCAGAATAATAACATACAGTAGCAACAGCAATAAAATCTTGATAATCCTCAAGCTGGAGGATTTAACTAGGTCCAAAGTCCTATGCAGGTTAAGTCCATAGCTTGCCCATTCCACAGACAGTCAGTAGTTGAACAGGTAGGGAGTTCAGAGCAATAATTGCATGACAAAGGCAGCCAGGGGTGGGTCTAGCCCATAGAGACTGTAGAAGAAAATAATCTTAAGGGTGATAAAATACATGTTTTAATGACACCAGCATAGGCAAATCTTGTCTATCAGGTAAGATGCATGCAAGAGAGTGGTCCTGTGATCGGACTGTAGCAGGAATGGGATCTCAACTTAGTCTAGTATACCAGACTTTCACCACCCTCCCTGTGGGAGTTAAAGATTGGTCAATATATAGGGCTATAGGAGGTACATGCACTGGCCAGAAAGATAAAAGAAAACTTCCTTATAAGATGTTCTTACCTCCCAGATGTTTTGGGTACAATACCATGATCTTTGGGGGCCTTTCGGCTGTTACTCTGGAAATACACATGAAGCTAGCTTCCAGGCCTTTTCCCCAAGGTGCTAGAAGGGCCAGCCATCACTGGTCCCTGTGTCAAAATGTTCAAGGCCATGTCCACTCAACAGAGTCTCCAGGGTTTAATGCAGTTGGGGCTCGCAGTAGAATGTTGCTCTGCTGGCCAGATACTGGCTTCAATAATTCCTCTTTAGTTTGCACATAGAGTTGTATAGGAGAGACAGCAATGTGTGTTAGAATATCCACAGGGCTCAAGGCTCCTTTTTGGGGCTTCTCATTCAAATACCATAGCACTGTCCATAAATGAACTGACCAGCCCCATAGACTATTGGTATCTGACTTCAGGTCAGATTTCAACAAACTCTTGTATCTCTCTATCACACCTGCCTGGTCGGGTTGTATGGTACATGAAACTTCCACTTTATTCCTAATTGCTGCACCCATTCTTATAACGCAAGTTCAGTAAAGTGAGTGCCTTGATAGCTCTCAGTTACCTGCAGCCAGCTATAGGATACAAAGAGGTGCTCTAGGCCCCTTTTGGTAGTTTTCTGGTCTTCACAACATGTAGAAACAGCAACCAACAGTCCAGTAGCTGTGTCCACACAAGTCATGGCATACTAATACCCTTCTGATATGGTCAGAGGCCCAATATAGTGTATCTGGCATGTAACAAGGGGTATCGGTCTCTTTAGTGTTGTCCCATGTTGCTGTGGGACTTGTAGATGTTTTGGGTATAATACCATGATCTTTGGGGGCCTCTTAGAGCACACAAGGCACTCCTTCCAGGCTCTGCTGACTTCTTCAAAGGTCAGTGGCAGGCCCCACCAACCACCAATGGCTACAGCCCCATTGTCATTTGCCCCATGTGCAACAAATGCTGACATGCCTATATCACAGGAAGGCTTTCCTTGTAGCCAATGCACCTGGGTCAATGTGTGTGTTTCATCATTGCCTGGGGATGCCAAAGGCAAATGGCTAGTCACATGATATACTGTAACTGTCTTAGTCTGACCAGAGGCCCATAGGTCTTGCCATAGCTCCTGCCCCCAAAGGGGATGGTGACTAACCATCCAGTTGGCATGGTACCATGTCGGTACCCACAGGTTCAAGCCCAATAGACAGCTCAGCTGTCAGTGCAGACTATAGGAGAGATCTCCTGGGTGATCATGAACCATACTGTCTACAACTCAGCCCATTGGCTGCTCTTCCCCTCTCCATCCTCCATCTGTATTGTCTCAGTCTTAGGATGGAAAGCCACAGCCCTTCACTTTGGAGGCTGCCCATGACTGGAGCCATCTGTATACCAAGCATCTTCAGGTATAGGAACTTTTCCCTCCTGGTAAGGACTCTTGGCTACCAATGGCTCAAAAGCAAGTTCTTCCTGCTTTTCACTGGTATATGTCATTGGCTCCAATATGCATTGGAGTTCTACACTTGAGCAGCTAGTAGAGAGGGTGTTACACTGCTATAAATACACATCCCATTTGGCCAGTGTAGGCATCTGTGCCATTCCATTCCATGACCTTTGGAAGCGGTCTCATGCTCACCCCACAGTGTGATAGGTGGTTATTACCTTGGTTGGAGCTGTTCCATAGCCAGCAAGGCATGGTATACTGCAGCCAGTTGCTTCTCTATAAAGGTGTACTGGACCTCTGCTCCTTTCCATAGTTGTGAACGGAATCCAGTAGGTTGGCTTGTCCATTCAAGCCACTGCCAAAGGGCCCATCCATAACCATCTTCAGTTACATGAACATCTAGCTCACAGGGCCTTGATGAGTTCATTACATTCAAGGCCTATGTGGCCTTGACTACTCACTTAGCAGCAGGAAAAGCAGCTGCCCATGTTTCATCCCAGTCCCACCTGATGTCCTTTTGTACCAACTGGTATAAGGGCTTAAGAATTTGTGCCAAGTGTGGGATAAACACTCTCCAGTAGCCCAAAATACCCCGAAACTCTTGTTATACTGCTACAGTGGTAGGGGTAGGGGAAGCCTGGACCTTGTCTGTGACTGCTTCTGGGATAACTATAATTTTACCTGACCAGACAACCCCCCAAGAACTTTACAGACAAACCAGGTCCCTGAACCTTAGTGCTGGACATAGCCCATCCTTTCTCCTGTAGATGTTGCAGCAGTCTAGGAACTGCCCCTTCTAAATCTGCAAGAGACTCAGATGTGAGCATAATATCATCAATGTAGTGAAACAGCCACACCATTTGTGGTTTCTTCCATGTGGCCAAGTCCTGTGCTACAAGTCCGTGACAAATGGTGGGACTATGGAGGTATCCCTGTGGAAGGACAGTGAATGTCCCCTGCTGGCCTTCCCACATGAAAGCAAACTGTTTCTGACTTTCTGGTGCTATGTCAATAGAGAAGAAAGCATTAGAAAGGTCCACAACATAATGATAATGTCCCTAGTTCATGACTGAGGGTCCATAAGGGCTGCTATAGAGGGAATGGCAGCATGAAAAGGGGGTGTGACTTTATTCAATTCCCTGTAATCCATGGTCATGTGCCAGGAGCTGTCTGGCTTCTTCACTGGCCACACCAGGGAATTAAAAGGGCTGTGAGTGGGTTTTATGATGCCCATCTTCTCCAGCCTCTGTAGAGTTTCTCCAATTTGCTATGTCCCCCAGGACAATTTATACTGCTTAGTATTTGTCATTCACTAAGATACAGGCAGAGTTACAGGTGAGTGCTTAGCATGTCCCCTCAGAACTGCCTTTACCACACGTATCCTCAGTCTGAACTCAACAGCAGCGGTCTGTAACCACAGGCCCTGCAGGATATCTACCCCCAAAATATATTCAGGGATGGGAGAAATGTGCATGGTATACTCCTTTGGGGGTAAATGCCTATCCCCAGTGGGACTCAGGCTTTCTTTACTCTAATTGCCTTACCCCCATAGCCATCTATCACATCAGGGATCCCAGGAAAATGCTTAGAGTTGCAATAAATCAGAGAACATTCAGCTTCTGTGTCCACCAGCACCAGAACATGTTGTACATTCACCGGGAACCAATGAATTGCTAATTCTACATGTGGCCTCTGGTCCCCACCATGTCCCCCAAGGTGGGGGCCTTGACACCCCTTCAGTCGAACCCCTCTGGGAGGTGCTTTACTCTAGACCAATTCCCCACAAGGCAATCCCCAATTGGAAACTCCACATATAGGGGGCTCCTAAGTGAAGTGGCACCCTCTGCCACTGCAGCCACTGGGGTCTCCCCGCTATCCACAGGGGGCATTCAGGAATCTCTCCACCATCTCTAGAAACAGCCTGCCCAATGGTCACACCCATGTAGACAGATTTCAGATTTAGAATTCCTGCTGACTACCACTAGATGTAACTCTGGGGAGAAATCCTGGGGCAAAATATCTTTGAAACTGAAATCAGTCAAAGGGAGAAATAAAATGGGAGAAACACATTGGTTTCTTACAAGCAGTCATCCACTTCTGCTCTCCCATGTCTCTCACGACCCTGCTGCAAAGCGACCCCACCCAATATCTAGTTCAGATATGCCCTCCCTCACCCTTGTAATTACCATTGATATGGAGATGGACTACTTCTCTCCACCCCCTGGAAACACCTATTGATATGGAGATGAATTAACGCCAGGTTAGAGATTCTGGAAATATTGCAATTTTATCCATACCTACTACCCTTCTTCACCAACCCCTCAAGAAGTTAAATTATGTCTGATATGTTTCTTTGACATAAAATGAATTCCACACAATAAACCAAACTAAACAACAAAAAAATAAAAACCCTCAAACTTTTACAAAAAGTAGATAAGATATTTTCTGAGAAAGTTTTCATGTAACACACATTTTGCATACCACACTTGAAAATTAATATTTCTAACATGTTCATTGCAGCCTTATTTATAATAGCCAAGATAAGGAAGCAACCCAAGTATTCACTGATAGATGAATGGATAAGGAAAATGTGGTATATATACACAATGGAATATTAGCCACGTAAAAGAATGAAATCTTGCCATTTGCAATATTGTGGATAGATCTAGAGGGTGTTAATGCTAAGGGAAGTAAGACAGAGGAAGACAAATATCCTATGATATCACTTATATGTGGAATCTAAAAGAAAACACAAAGAAATAGACTTATAAATACAGAAAAAAATCAGGTGATTGTCAGAAGGAATAAGGGTGGGAAACAAATGAGCAAAATAGATGCAGGGTATAAAGAGGCACAAATGTCCCGTTATAAAACATCTAAGTCATGGGGATTAAAAGTAGAGCACAGGGAATATAATGAATAATATGGTAATATTTTTGTATGGTGGGAGATGGTTACTACACTTGTGAGCATTTTGTGATGTACATAATTGTTGAATCACTATGGTGTACACTTGAAACCAGTATTTTATATCAACTATACTTCAACTAAAAAAAAGAGTGGTAATACAAAGTTAACATGCATACCAGACAAATTTCAAAATTTAGAAATTTTTGGTCAATCTCATGTATAGTAAGTGACTGTTGAGTTGCAACAATTCTTTATTCACGTATGGGGTTTGGTGAAAACGTCGAGCTTTTTACGAGTCCTTGGACAGACCATTTTACTGCCTCCCACCGGCACACTCCTCTTGCAGTTGCAAATCAGCTTCGCAGTATCTTCCACTCTTTCTGCTCATTGTTTATTTAAAAATAATCCTTATTATTTACTGGTCTGAAGATTTACTTATGAATATCTGTGGGTAAAAAGGGAAAGAAAATTGTAATTCAAAGGATAATAAGGTCTCTCAAGAATAACTTTAGACTAAGTAAATTGAGTATTTGTAGGCAAAAGAAGTGAAATAGAAGATCTCTGTAAGAAAAGGGGTGTGATTATAGAATGTGTTCACAGGGAACAGAGGTATTATCCTTGTAAAAAAGGACAGGCTTTATGGCCTGAAGAAGACGGCTTTGCAGGAGAGCAGAGTGATATAAAAGAGACACGTAACGTCAGAGGAGAAGACATTTTTCTTTCTCATGCTTCTTAGATCAGAGATAGGATCACTTCTTTAGATTGAAAGTGCAGTTCATTTCAGTTCATCTCACATTATTTGAGTATCTCTTATGTGACAAGAATTTGATAGGTAACTTATCCAAAGAGGAATAATGCACAATCTCTACATTGAAGGACTTTGCCATCGAAATGGGAGACATAAATCCAATCTAATGTACATAGGAAGGCTCTCAGAGAAACTGACACTTAAGCTTGGTTTTAAAGGATATAGAGACATTGATTGTGAGAAGAAAGAGAAGGAAATTGCAAGCAGAAGGTATAGTAATTGTCAAATCAGCCAAGATGAACAGATAAATATTCAATATGATAGAACTGTTTCTCAATTGTTTTTAATGTATTATCCCTTTGATTAACATGGAAAATGTTCACATCCCTCTTCCAGAGATGTCGAATTGCCTTCCATCAAGGAAGACCCAGTTTTCTGCTTTGAAATCAGATGTTTCTTAGTGATAAGACTCTGCCTAAGCAGACTGAGCTGGCAATGGGAATTATGTGTAGGCCTTTTCATTAGGGGCTGAGCAGGAGGTGAATGCAGGGGAGATTACAGGTAGTATAATATAAATAGAAAGGGAGTAAAGCTAAGATTAACAAGACTTCTGTTTTTTCACCCAGAGGAGCCATAGATGACTAGAAATGGATCTGAGACAGTAAAACAATGTGCTTAAAATTTTCTAATTGAATTCCAATATAGCCTCTAATGAAATACCAATTGATTAGAATAAACCAACACACAGGAACTGCATTCCTCAGTTCTACATTTTTCAGAAAACTGTTTATGCCAATATTCTTTTTATCTGCATTTAAGTAAAGCCCAACTGTTTTGTTGAATTGATCCTGTGGCTGTCAAACAGACAAAAAAACCAAAATTTTAAGTTCATGTTAATTAAATGATCTTGAAAGCTATTTGGGTAATCCACTTAGGCTTCTCTAAAAGCTACCAGTCTAATGGCAGTTTCAGTAGGGGAATAATGTCATTAAGCTAGCTTTGCCTAAAGACATTTGTTCATAATGTCAGACTAAAGTCATTCTTATGTTATGGTTCAACTAATCCACAGTTTTATATTTTTACACTTAACAATTCATTCTTAATGCCTTTGGGCACATTTTGTGCAAGGAGTGGACAAATGGACTAAATGGCTCATGAGGCTTGCTTGTCACACGTATCTGAGACCCCTGAGGTTTCAGCATTAAAATCTAGTGAGTCAGTTAGCTTGAGAAATTTTCCTCTGGTGATTTTAACATTAATATCTTTCACTCGCCTACTTAAAACAACTATTTTTTTTCAGTATCCGTATTGAATGGAATCATCAAATCGAATTTGAATTTTGATAATTTATCTTAATTTTACCTACCCAGCACTGCTCTCCTGTCTCCCAATATTCATGGAGGGAATGTAAAATGTAGTTAGGAATTTAAACTTTGAAATCAGACCATCCTGGATTTTAGTTGTGTGAGTTGAGGCAAATTTTAAAAGCCTTAAGCTTGGTATTCTTTATCTTTCTATCTTTCTATCCCTCCATCCATCTATCTTTAGCTATAAAATAGATATAGTACCTATTCCAGAGGATTTCCACCATAATTTATGATATTAGACACAAAAAGTACTTTTTTCCTTCTTGGTGGGGGGTGAGGGAGGCAAGAGCAGTCTTTCAATGAATGGTAGATATTAATAATAAAATAATAATGAACTTTTAATTTACACAAGCGTGTTCTCATTTCGTCCTAAACACATCATGATCTTTGGACTCTGACTTTCTAGAGCATAGTTACAGCTTCTTTCTACTTAAATTATAATCCCTTACTTGAGATCCAGCCAAAACTCTCCCTGTTCTATGAAGTCTTGTCCCTCCAATGCAGAACACTAAATTCCTGAACATAGATCTAAGTTTTGTGTACACCCTCTGGTCTTTCATTGGAGTCATGACCCAGTATTGGTGTTTGTTGATTTTCCCATGCAGATATTGTTTTCGTGAAACGATTTAATTCTTAGACCATAATTACATTAACAGACAACAGATGAAATGAAATAAAAATACTATCACTAAAACAAACCACCCCCACCCAAGATACTTCTGGAATGTATTTCAAGCTTTCACAAATTTACTGAATGAACATTTGGTGGCTATCTTAAAATACTAGAAATGACTCCCAAATTGAAAGGGGCTTTAACTACACTTAAACTGGAATCTTTTTTTCTTAGAGAACTTCTTGTCAGCCAGACCTGCTGGTGTAGAAAGGTGGGCATCAGATCACAGGGTAAAGACAACTTTAACTCCCCCAGGTTGGAGATGCATGCAGACTTTGGGCCTCCTATAAACTTAGTGGTGGCAGCAGTGCTAGTATGACAGACTGGCTGGTGCTGGTCTCACTGGCTTTCTTCAGACCTCCATTTATTATCTTTGGTTACCTGGGAACAAATAATGTTGAGCTAAGGCCAGATGATTCCATCTAGCCTCTTCTCTGCTATGATTTTGAGTGTTTATTCTTTAACCATATTTCTTTAATGCACACTTAAAGGCCCATACTAGTGTGAAAAATGGGAAAAGAGTGATTTAGCTAATGAAACAGCCACATATTCTTTGAGTAATATAGAGTGAGTTTGTTTTTAAAATGTGCTGAATAAACTTCCTTGATAATTTGAAGAAAAATAATTTGGTGAGCACTTATTATAATTTAAAAAGAAGTGAAAGTGATTTCTCTCTAGGTAGATTCTGTCAAATTACAGGTTTAAAGGTGGCTGTAAGGAACTAATTGCTGGTCTTAACTAGGCTCACTGCTCTAAGTGGTCTTGTAAACATTTCTTCTCCTGGTGTTTGTATCACCTTGAGCTTCATTTTAATGATGCCCTTCTGTTTTTGTATTGAGTCTTATTTCAACAGGAAAGTGAGCTCTTTTCACTTTTTAAAAAGTTATGTAATAAGTTTTAAGCTGATAAACATTTGTTTGAAAAATTCTGCTTAGAGAGGTAGATTGATCTTGTATTTTTAAGAGGTAATAATATTTTGTGACATTAGCCACACTCTCTTATATCTCTGTGGTGTTTGTCATTTGTACTTCAGAGATATAATTGCCACTGCCATTGGAGTATTATTATATGACTGGACGATGGAGAACCATGAGAATTTCTAATTTGTGTAATCCAAATTCTAAAATTAACTTTAAGGTGTTCTGTGTAGTTTTATAAGCAATTCTTCTGCCTAACCAAAATTTAAGTTTAGTATGAATAAAATAAGTTTGAAATGTTTAAAAAAAAAAACCCAAAACTGGCTCCACTATTGCAAAAAGTCTTACTGGATAACATTCTCTCGAGGATGGAGGCCTCAGTGAGAGATTATTGAGAAGTGAAAGAAGTAGATTTAGCTCACATCATAGAGATTCTTAAATTGGAAGGAATTTGAGCCATATTCTCTTATCAGGGCAGAATGATGACTTTTTTTTTATAATAAAAGGACAGGAGAAGTCTGTACCTTATGGAATGTCACTCTTCAAGTCAGGTGTCTGAAGCTTCCTACCTAGAGAGACTGGAGGGAAGCAAACACCAGGAAGGCTTCACCTAAGACTGTAGTAGTTAAAAGGTAAAAGAGAATGTGTGCTCATAAAACATTGAGTATAGAGACCCAGTAAAAACTGATAACACTTTGAATGGAAGATGGTCAGAGAAATAGAAAACTTAAACAGGACTGGATTTGGAGTGAATGCTTGGGAGAAGGCTAAGGCCTTACCAGTGCAAAGGAAATACAAATAGCAGTGGTTTATCAGATTATGTGACAAAAGATGATGGATATGCCCATGAAGGTTTTTTAATCCAATAGTTTTTACATTTATCCAGAACTTTTTTTCATTATTCTTATAGCACAGATTCATCCTGTTACTTTCCTTTACTGTTGACTAATTTTTTGGCTAACCACTTTTAATGAAGGAAATGATCATTGTGAATGTTTTTCAAAGACAGAAGAAATTTTGTCTCTCAATGCATGTGATGGACTATGTCAAAACAATTTCTTCCTTCTTTACTAGAAAGTACTTTCTGGATGAAAGGGTTGCAAAGAAAGAAACCAGGTTGTAATGTGCTATGAAAATTATAATTATAGTTCTGAATATTGTAGTTAAATTGAGATAATTTTCAGTTCTTTTAGAAATAGAACATTCATTTTGGAAATAAACACAGTACTTAGAGTGTCAAGCATTGTTCCATTCCCTTATTATCTTAAAATTTCACAACATTGTATGCTTTTACACATTAATATGCTTATTTCCCTGTGATTGAATTTAATTTTTTTTGAAGATTAAAAAGAAAGACATATATTGGCTAACATCATCTCAGAATGGCCTGTGTACTTTAGACCAGTTCTTTATAGAGATAACGCAGTTGGTATGATTTGAGACATTATAGTAAGGTAGAAAAAACATTCTGTTAGGTGTCTAGAATCCTGAGTTATAATTCTTCTACTCTTTTTAAGATGTTAGATACAGAGTAAAATTTTATGGGTTAAAATTTCCTCATTTATGTAATGAAGAGCTTTAACTAGATCACCTTAGTTTTTCTGGCTCTAAGTAGGGCAAAACATGAAAACATAATTTCTTGAAAATTATATATTAGCTGCTGCTTATCAAAGAGCATGCCTCTTGTGTGGGAATGAGGCATGGGGCACGCAAGTTGCTGAGAAGTCAAGATTTGGAGTCACTTGTATTAAATTAAACAGTGGCAACTAGAGACTTAAATTGAGGACTGTGAGATCCAGGCAAGTGTCCCAAAATAGGGGAATTACTATCTTATGTGAATGTGGTTCCAGTTAAGGGATTATGATGGGAAATAAAGGGAATAACACTTCGGATTGTCAGAAAGCAGAGTGAGGGAGTCTTTTGCAAAGGCAAACACTGTTCATGTAACTGTTGTACCTCCAGCTTCTGTTTATACTGTTAAATGCATGTATAGTAAATTTGTATACTGTGGAAGTGAATTCAGCAGATACTGTCATGGATGAATATTTGGTAGGGTAGAAGGCGCACTGGGTAGGGAATCATGAGGCCTTGTTGGGTGCTGGCCTTCTAACCAGTGCCATGGGATCGCACGAGTCACTTTTGTTGACATCTGATTCTATACCTACTACTCTCCAGGCAAACCTGACATATCCAAGCAGCAGGGAGAGCAACAAAGCAGCAAGTGGCTAAATTGCTCTTAATATCCAGCAGTCTACTTAGTTTACAGTTCATGTAAATTGGCAGTACTCCAGATCAAAACTATCCGGTAACCATGCAAATAAGCGGTCCTAGGCAGGTCACATGGATTTATGAACATTCAAAATGTTGACATCATATCCAAACAAGAGGCAGAAACAATAGATACGTGCGGCAATAAGGAGGGATTGATCACGTGGGTGAGTTTAATGCCTTTCATGCAATAGAATATTCTTTTTCCTCTGATAATCGAGTTGTTTGCAGCAGCAACGCTTGTTAAATTTCCCTCAGACTTTCCCAAACGGGGCTTCCTAATTGCAGTTTCTTGGCCTCCTAATGATCATTACCTTCATTTATGTAGAGTCATTTCTTGCTGACTCAAGGAGGAAGGTCTGTTATCAGGCGACTGGAATGCAGAACAAGAACAGTTAAATCTATGTTGAACCTGGTCAGACTCACCTGTGTCCTCTTTGCTTTTCCCAATCTTTTGGTCACAGATTGTGTCGAGCAGTGCATTTGCTCTTACCCTGTATTTCACTCACCAGAGATTTCTCAGTGACCAGAGATGTTTTGAGTTTTATTACCTCATCAGAGAATCAAAAATAATGTTTCAAAACCTTTTACAAGATTTTCCAAAAAATAGTTAATTTTGTAAGTCTTAAAATTAATTACTACACTAATATATTTTTCTTAATGTAATCGTTATCCTCATTTTAATATAGAAGAAGTCATTTCTTAATTCTCTCCTCCCAACAGCTTAATTGCTGGGCCTTTTTTTTTTCCTGCAAGCAGAGGAGTTTGGTTTCAGTGATCTGAGTACCTTCAAGCTCTGAGACACAGTCTGAAATTTAAGGATGATAATAGGATGGTGTTCCTACATTACTGAGATCAAAGTCATGAAAACTGTCTACAGCACTGCTTTCTAAAATATCCTTTAGATTCACTGAAGTGAATAGACCATTGCAATAATCTGACACTTACTACTATGTATCTTCTGCAATCCTCAGAATATTGCCTTTCACTCTTCCATGCAATGATTTTGCAGGAATTCAGGCCTTGAAGCAAGTGGCATTTTCTAATTTTAACTCAGGTCAGTCAGCTGAGTGAGTATTGATTAACAAGTATTTGTTAAAACCATGTCTCAAGTAATGTCAATTTGGATTGAACATGTGCCATGCCTAAGAGATTTCTTCATTAACCTGCTGACACTGCCAATGAGAGTTCAATGTTTCAAGAAGGTGTCCTATAAGTATGTGCCCCTTTGCTATTCCTATATTTGCCCAGGTGTTCCATGAGTATTATGTCTTCTAATTTTTCTTATCAAAGCTAAGAATTTATGAAGGCTATTTATTTATTTATTTATTGTTGGTTTTTTTTAAAATTTTGGTATCATTAATCTACAATTACAGGAAGAACATTATGTTTACTAGGTTCCCCCCTTCACCAAGTCCCCCCCACATACCCCTTCACAGTCACTATCCATCTATGTAGTAAGATGCTGTAAAATCACTACTTGTCTTCTCTGTGTTGCGCAGCCCTCCCCATGTACCCCATGCACTATACATGCTAATCGTAATGCCCTCTTTCTTTTTCCCCGCCCTTATCCCTCTTTCCCACCCATCCTCCCCAGTCCCTTTCCCTTTGGTAACCATTAGTCCATTCTTGGGTTCTGTGATTCTGCTGCTTTTTTGTTCCTTCAATTTTCCTTTGTTCTTATACTCCACATATCAGTGAAATCATTTGGTACTTGTCCTTCTCCGCTTGGCTTATTTCACTGACCATAATACCCTCTAGCTCCATCCATGTTGTTGCAAATGGTAGGATCTGTTTTTTTCTTATGGCTGTGTAATATTCCATTGTGTATAGTACCACATCTTCTTTATCCATTCATCTACTGATGAACATTTAGGTTGCTTCCATATCTTGGCTATTATAAACAGTGCAGCGATAAACATAGGGGTGCATCTGTCTTTTTCAAACTGGAGTGTTGCATTGTTAGGGTAAATTCCTCAAAGTGGAATTCCTGGGTCAAATGGTATTTCTATTTTGAGCATTCCGAGGAACCTCCATACTCCTTTCCACAATGGTTGAACTAATTTACATTCCCACCAGCAGTGTAGGAGGGTTCCCCTTTCTCCGCAACCTCGCCAACATTTGTTGTTGTTTGTCTTTTGGATGGTGGTGATCCTTACTGGTGTGAGGTAATATCTCATTGTGGTTTTAATTTGTATTTCTCTGATGACAAGCGATGTGGAGCATCTTTTCATGTGTCTGTTAGCCATCTGAATTTCTTCTTTGGAGAACTGTCTTTTCAGCTCCTCTGCCCATTTTTTAATTGGATTATTTGCTTTTTGTTTGTTGAGGTAGGTGAGCTCTTTATATATTTTGGATGTGAACCCTTTATCGGATCTGTCATTTATGAATGTATTCTCCCATACTGTGGTACCTTTTTGTTCTATTGATGGTGTCCTTTGCTCTACAGAAGCTTTTCAGCTTGAGATAGTCCCACTTGTTCATTTTTGCTTTTGTTTCCCTTGCCCGGGGAGATATGTTCATGAAGAAGTCGCTCATGTTTATGTCCAAGAGATTTTTGCCTATGTTTTTTTTCTAAGAATTTTATGGTTTCATGACTTACATTCAGGTCTTTGATGTCTATGACCTCTTTAATTTCTCTTAAGAGTGTCTTATAGTTTTCAGGGTATAGGTCTTTCACTTTCTTGGTTAGGTTTATTCCTAGGTATTTTATTCTTTTTGATGTTATTGTGAATGGAATTGTTTTCCTGATTTCTCTTTCTATTAGTTCATTGTTAGTGTATAGGAAAGGTACAGATTTCTGTGTGTTAATTTTGTATCCTGCAACTTTGCTGTATTCCAATATCAGTTCTAGTAGTTTTGTAGTGGAGTCTTTAGGGTTTTTATTTACTTTTGTGTATGGGGTTAGACAGTGATCCAGTTTCATTCTCTTACATGTAGCTGTCCAGTTTTGCCAGCACCATCTCTTGAAGAGACTGTCATTTCCCAATTGTATGTCCATGGCTCCTTTATCATATATTAATTGACCATAAATGTTTGGGTTAATATCTGGGATCTCTATTCTGTTCCACTGTTATTGTGACAGTACCAAACTGTCTTGATTACTGTGGCTTTGTAGTAGAGCTTAAAGTTGGGGAGCGAGATCCCCCCAACTTTATTTTTCCTTCTCAGGATTGCTTTGGCTATTCGGGGTCTTTGGTGTTTCCATATTAATTTTTGAACTATTTGTTCTAGTTTGTTGAAGAATGTTGTTGGTAATTTGATAGGGATTACATCAAATCTGTATATTGCTTTGGGCAGGATGGCCATTTTGACAATATTAATTCTTCCTAGCCAAGAGCATAGGATGAGTTTCCATTTGTTAGTGACCTCTTTAATTTCTCTTAAGAGTGTCTTATAGTTTTCAGGGTATAGGTCTTTCACTTCCTTGGTTAGGTTTATTCCTAGGTATTTTATTCTTTTTGATGTTATTGTGAATGGAATTGTTTTCCTGATTTCTCTTTCTATTAGTTCATTGTTAGTGTATAGGAAAGGTACAGATTTCTGTGTGTTAATTTTGTATCCTGCAACTTTGCTGTATTCCAATATCAGTTCTAGTAGTTTTGTAGTGGAGTCTTTAGGGTTTTTTATGTACAGTATCATGTCATCTGCAAATAGTGACAGTTTACCAATCTGGATTCCTTGTATTTCTTTGTTATGTCTGATTGCCGTGGCTAGGACCTCCAGTACTATGTTGAATAACAGTGAGGAGAGTGGGCATCCCTGTCTTGTTCCCAATCTCAGAGGAAAAGCTTTCAGCTTTTCACTGTTCAGTATGATGTTGGCTGTGGGTTTATCATATATATGGCCTTTATTATGTTGAGGTACCTGCCT
This sequence comes from Manis javanica, assembly GCF_040802235.1. Taxonomy (NCBI): domain Eukaryota; kingdom Metazoa; phylum Chordata; class Mammalia; order Pholidota; family Manidae; genus Manis; species Manis javanica. Next base: position 73,730,912 of record NC_133161.1, read on the forward strand.
TCTATACCCATTTTGTTGAGAGTTTCTATCATGAATGGATGTTGAATTTTGTTGAATGCTTTTTCAGCATCTGTGGAGCTGATCATGTGGTTTTTGTCCTTCTTTTTGTTGATGTGGTGGATGATGTTGATGGATTTTCGGATGTTGTACCATCCTTACATCCCTGGGATGAATCCCACTTGGTCCTGGTGTATGATCCTTTTGCTGTATTTTTGAATTTGGTTTGCTAATATTTTGTTGAGTATTTTTGCATCTACGTTCATCAGGGATATTGGTCTGTAGTTTTCTTTTTTGGTGGGGTCTTTGCCTGGTTTTGGTATTAGGGTGATGTTGGCTTCATAGAATGAGTTTGGGAGTATTCCCTCCTCTTCTATTTTTTGGAAAACTTTAAGGAGAATGGGAATTGTATCTTCTCTGTATGTCTGATAAAATTCAGAGATGAATCCATCTGGCCCGCAGGTTTTGTTCTTGGGTAGTCTTTTGATTACCACTTCAATTTCTTTGCTGGTAATTGGCTTGTTTAGATTTTGTGTTTCTTCCTTGGTCAGTCTTGGAAAGTTGTATTTTTCCAGGAAGTTGTCCACTTCTTCTAGGTTTTCCAGCTTCTTAGCATATAGGTTTTCATAGTAGTCTCTAATAATTCTTTGTATTTCTGTTGGGTCCATCATGATATTTCCTTTCTCGTTTCTGATTCTGTTGATGTGTGTTGATTCTCTTTTTCTCTTAATAAGTCTGGCTAGAGGCTTATCTATTTTGTTTATTTTCTCGAAGAACCAGCTCTTGGTTTCATTGATTTTTTCTATTGTTTTATTCTTCTCAATTGTTTCCTTAGTTTTTAAGCAAGAATAATAATAGCACCCATATTCTAGGATTGTTTTTAAGGTTCAGTTAAATAAGTTATGTATATAAAATACTCAGAAAATGTTAGGTACAGAGTATTGTTAATAATAATAATAATAAACTATAATAATGAACTAAGAGTGTTGAGTAATTGGCCTGGAATTTGGGAAAAGAATGTTTGGGGTTAGTCTTACTTTATAATAATTATTATAATTTATAATGTGCACAACCCATGTTTAGCATTCAATATTTGTATTAGTTAATTGTATAATAACAAAATAGAGTTCTGAGGACTAGCCATTAACTGAATTCACAGAATATACTCAGGGTCTATACTGTCTATAAAATAGGCCACTAAGGGATTAGGATGGAGAAAGCATTAGGAATTCTAACTCTCATATCATAGGCCTATTACTTTCTACACATTGGGGAAAATTGAGACATGTAAAACAAATACACATAAATAAATCATTGGAGGACTATCAAATAAGTGCAAATAAAAGCATTATTGGAATCCAGATATGGTGAAAGGGGTCAAGAAAGGCTTCATAAAATAATATTTGAGCCGAGCCTAGGAAGATGAGCAGCAGTATATTCCTTAGGTGTCAGTGGAGGAACACATTTCAGGTTTAATAGGCAAATTACAGGAGCATGAAAGAGCAGAGTAGGTTCAGGGAACTATGACTAAGTATAAAAGTAAAGTTCAGTGAGCATTTGTAGTATCCTTGGAAATAGCTTTGAAAAGATTGAGACTGTGCTATCAAGGAGCTTGCAGTAATAATGAGTTTGCCCTTTTTCATGAGTGACATGGAAGTTCACACACAAAAAATTATATTAATAAGTTTCCTGTTTAGAAAGTATACCCCAGAATTTGAATATAAGTCAAAATGGTATACTGAAGCCACAGATATTTTGTATTATATTTCTCTTCATTTCTCAATAAGTGTACTGATGAAGGTGCTAAGGGTAAAGGTATTCTATCACAGCTAGAAAATAGATGTTGCACTCATGTACTTGATACTTCCAAGCTTATTGTCAATAAACACTACAGTTGATAGAACATATCAGGTGGAATAAAGCTCCCAGGGGAATGGGTAAAGAGATTCCTTGATTTTTTTCCCATCCCAATTTCCTTAGAACTCCAGTAACATATTTTAATTCAAAGTGAGCTGCGAACAAAAGAATGAACTTTGAAGTGTGGCAGGGAATTGGGGAGATGCATTTCAGGCTTCTATCTAAGTGTCAAAAGCTTCAAAGTGAAGAATCCCATAGAAGTCACATTAACTTTGCACACAGGCATCCAGGAGCCTGAGAACCCGGCTGACCAGAGCTAAAAAGCACTGCAGCATTTGGCATCTGATTCACACAGGTCAGATTCTCTGAAATTGTAGCTTTCTTTGCCAAGAACTATCCCATCTTCCAAGGCAGTCATATGGGATCTTGACATTTCAAAAATGAAGTCTAGAAGATTTTTATATTTAATTTTTATTTTATTTTTGTTTCTTTTACATTTTATTTTTCTCTCACCCAGGACTAATGAAACAGTTGTTGACACAGCTAATGATTAACAATGTTGAGTGAGTTAGAATGAGTTTGGAGCTATGGTGAAGTTCAATAGTGTGGGCATCTGGGCACTTAAATTAGTTTAAACAAGAAGGTTTTAAAATATTCTGTTAAATAATGAAAGTGACATTTAGAGAGCATAAAACAACACTAGAATGTCCCAAATAAAAGAACTAAAGTTTTTAGAAATTAAAACAGTGATTATTGAAAAGATTCATTCCATGTAAAATTTAGTCTGTGGGAGTAGATTCAGTATTGTAGTAAATTCGATGATTAGAAGATGAGCTTGAGGTATGTTCACAAGATTTTGAATAACAAAATGTTTGACATTATAAGGGAGGACTATGGCAACGACTTTTTAAAAACCCTAGTATTTTACTTATTTGTTGATTTTCAGATGAAATTTTTTCACATATTATTAACTCAAAAGCAGGATGTGTCTAACAGACAATCCCTGTTGACTTATTTGTTTTACATTATAATATCTCTGAAATTGAGTTAAGACTTGTTGATGGCATCATAAATTTCTGAAAATGAGAAATACCAGTTTCAGAAGCATTAAGGAGCAATATTCAAAATGGGCAAGTGTAGAGAAGCAATGATTTGAAACAACTGATGGGAAAAAAATACTTAACTGAGGAAAAGGCAAGAATTTTCAAATTGAACTGACTTTCAAAAAACTAAGAAAGGAAAAAAGACTCACACTTGGGCATATTTGGGTAAACTTTCTTAAATCAGTAATTAAGAGAGAACTATGCAGGCATAAAAGAAAAAACAACACACACAAAATGCAAGAATCAGATATCCCCTCTCCTCCCTGTCTCATCCCTCAATCCTGCAGCCATTAAAGAGCATGTCACTGTAATTGGGCTTTGCCAAAGTCTTCCTATAGGCTCTTTTCCACCCATGCTAAACTGCAGCCTCTCTCTTTCCCTCATGTGATACCTCATCAAGTAACTGAAAAGAACACTGGACTGAGAATTAGAAGATTTGGATTCTGGTTTCTGCTCTGTCCTGACCTAATTTCCCCATCTTCTTCTAGTAGTTGCATTCTGTCTTTGGGAGTTCACTTTCCTTGCATGTTAACCAATTTGAATTAGTTGATCTATAAGGGCTGTTCTAGCTTTGACATTATTTGATAGTGAGGTGGTCCAAACATGTTTTATAATTGCTACAGAGTTTGAGAAGTAACTCTATAATATGGAAGCAGGAACCAGAATGCTATGGACAGGGGAGGTTTTCCTTTTCTTTTAATTTTTAATGATATTGTCAGTTTCATTCAAAAATATATTCGAGTACCTTCTAATACATCCCAGACTGGACAGGAGATACAGAAGAACTTATCATGCCTGCCCAGAGTTTTGGCATTATTACCATAATTTTGACTTGAATAGAAGTTTCTTGAATGTAATTACCATCTGCAATTTTAAGACCCATGACTGCTAGACCAAATAATTAGCAGTTTTCTGATTAGCAATATTCTAAGTCAGCAGGAAAATGTTCAATCACTTAAAAGAAAAGCTGAGAAATAAAAAATATTAAGCAAAGTTATTTTTATATATTGCAGGAAAATGTTTATAGTTTGAGAAATCATGTTTTAGTACAGTATTCACTATCTCTTAGTGAAATGAGGAATTTTATATCAACCAGTGCCTTCATAAAGAACAAATTCCTCTCAGTAACTTTCATCTCTTTTGAAATAATGACAGACTTAAAAAATTGTCATAATCTATCTTGATATTTTATAGAGTTTTAAAGTTTCCCTTTAAGACAAGTATATATTTAACAATACATCGTTGTCAACTCTAAGGACATATAGCAGTTGAGTTTGGAATACAGCAGTCTTTCATCAGTGACTAACTGCTGCAATAAAAGCTTCGATCATTAAATTTATATATTATTTCAAAGTAGCTAGGGTGAATAGTTTGCAAAGCAGGACCTAATTACAAAGTGATCTTTATAAATGGAAGCAATGATCAGGACCAGGCAGAATGAAGTTCATTAAAGTCAAGTGCACCCCAGATATGTGCAATTGGGAGGGCCTGAGGTTAAATGTAATGATATTTTAGTCTGTGCAATGTCTCTAATGCCACTTGGATTAGGAGACCAAGGTATAAAGTGCTGTGCAATCATTACAATGTCCCTCACTCTTAAGCTATGGGAAGCAGTTGTACGGTAGGATCTCTGTTGTTAGAATCATTGGTTTTTGAGAGCTTCAAATGACTTGAGTTCGTTTTTCCTCTACCTAAATGCTTTTGACTATAACCTCAAAGGAACATATGAAGTAAGAATGTCATTTATGTATATAAAAGAAACTCTAGCATTTTAATTTCCCCCAAATGATTTTGGATTCACAAAGTACAAAGCAAGAAGAAAGATATAATAGACTAATTATATCAAAACCACAGCTGTTACTCAAAGAATTCTTTATGCCTCAAATTGGTAGAAACAAAGTCACTATTTTCACTCTGAGTAGTATTTATGATTCTTTAGCCATTTTAATTGTAGATGAAAGTGGAATTATATATGTGTTAGGTATCACGGTGTTTTATCAGGTTGTAGAAGAATATTATACATTTATACCCCTTTATCATGAAAGCAGTTTTATGAAATATTTCTAATAATATTTATGCATTTGAAATGCAATCTTAATGATAATTTCAATAAAGAATTAAGAGACTCATGATTTGTTTACTGACTTCAAAACTCTTCAATAATAATAATAAAATACTTTCAATTTGTGATATAAAGGATATAATGAGAAAGTCACCCAGAAGCACTTATACATTTTAAATAGTCATTAAAATGACTTAAAATTAAGGTCATATATAATATGAAGAGGAACACCCAATTTTAAAATCAGGCCATTCACCAAGAGTAATAGTTTTCATAGAAGGAACCTGAACACAGATATATAAAATAGATGCACTTTAAAAACAACAATACTGCAAAGCTCAGGAAAAGATCGGCTAAATTAATAAAATATAGTAATAGAACTTTAGTTGAATTAGTAATCTTATGAGAGTTGCTGATATCTTAATGTTAAGGACCATAATGAATTGAGACCAATATAAACCTTAAATGCAATTATACATTATCTCAAATGGTAATAGAACAGTAGGGATTATTGGCTTATTTGGGGACAGTTCAACTCTTTTCAGTTTCTTGAAGCCATTGTTAAAGAAGCAATCCTAAAGATAATCTTCAAACATCCTGTAACTATAGAAACAATAAAATGAATCATCTTTTCATTTTTTGAACTCCATACTCTAAGTTTTCACAGTGAATATGTGTAGGTGACTGTCTTGTTATACCTCTGCTCTATTCCCAGCTCTGGGATTTGCATATGGCACATTTTAAAGCTCCTTTACTATTGAAGGAATGGTCTGTTTCAACAGGCATTGGTCAGTACCAGCATTCAGTTGGGGGATTTAACTGTGCTTGGTTTTAGGATTTCACAGTTTAATGAGTTTGGCATTCATGCTTTAGGGATTTCACAGTCTGTGGGAAAGTGAGGTTTGAAAACAAATCATAACAATGTGGTGGGATGATTAAAGTTTGTACATAGAGCTGAGCCAGTTTGGGATGTCCAACTCTTGTCTTGGTAGGTTGACGAAGGCTCTTATTGAATTCCTGTGTCTTAAATGAAAATTGGTTTGCTAAGTTACTGGTAGATTCTAATTTTATGTGAGGACATAAAACCTAAGTTAAATCAATGCCTACCCCTTAACTATTTATCCAAACTTATATTCATTCATTAATGTTCCAAATATTTTTTAACCACTTACTTGTAGATCTTTAAGATATAGAGATAAAGAAGACTCCCATAGAAGCTAGATATTTAAAAAACAGTTTCTGTGTTCTCTATAAAACATCTAATGCAGAAGGCAGGGTCATAAGTCAATATTGTAAGACCTTATTAACTTATGTACAATCTTCTAAGAGGGAATGAATTCAGCCTAGTTGTATAGAGGAGCTGGTAAAGAATGGTTCAAAAAAGAATCACCAGATGAGATAACTGCTGAAATGGGGCCAGAAGGATGAGCAGGAGTCAGTTAAGTAGATGGACTGTGGGGAGAAGGTAAAGGATGATTTAATGAGAAGAGAACTACTTTTAAAGAACACTCAAAGGCACAAGAGCTTTGCAGTGCTGTAACGTGTTACTATATTTGGATAGCAACTTGGGTGTTCATGTTTTTCTTCAGTTTTATTTATTCTGAAAGTAGCTAGCTAATCAGGGTTTTTAAGTAGATCAAACTTTCATGTTAAAAGACACTAAAGGACGAGTAGAGAATACACTGGAGAATAACAAATTTGGAAGAAGTTAGAAGACATGTAGTATTCCTAATAAGAAATTATGAACATCTAAACCAATATAGTAGCAGTGGGAATGAGGAGGTGAGTGCATGTTTTAGAGCCATTAAAGAGAAAAAAAATAACCAGAATTTTTTTTTTGTTTCTATTCTGCCTGGTTTCATGAAAAAAAGTAAGGTAGTAGCTAATAGGGACATATAAAATGGAACAGAAAAAAATAGGCTTAGATTGCTATCAAGGGGATTAATGATTGATCAATTATCAATTGCACCATTGAAGAAGAGAAGAGAGTGCCTCAGCTCAGCTTTTTTTGCTCAGGAAATAGATTCATGCAACTCTTTACTGAAATAAGAAATAACGGGAAAATTAGCTTACCTGGAGAGAAGATAAAAGCATTTTTGTGTATATTGAATTTGGGGTACCTGTGAATCACTCAGATCATGAAAATGAGAGTTGGGTATTTTTGTTTCAACTTCAGAAGAGTGGCTTCAGAAACATTAACAGGTGATGCAGTATTAAATATTTGCTTCAAAAACTGAATGAAAACTATCCCAAAGCTCAGTGGTTTATAAGAAGTGTTTACTTTTGTTCCTGGTCTGTGGATTAGATGTGGCTCTGCTGGACAAGGCTGCACTTGTCTTCATGCTGCAGTTCATCGCAGCGCGGCTTTGTGTGTCTCCTTGTCCTGGCAGCAGAGGTTTCCCAAGGGATGTTCTTCTCCTGGTAGATGGAAAAAATGCAAGAAGAGCTAGCAAAAGCTCATGATGTCTCTTGAGGCCTCAGTATGCCCCTTGAAAACCTCCCGTAAGCTCAAATGCCATTGACTAAAACAAAGCACATGGGCAAAGCCCTTTGTCAAAGGGACCGGAATGTATACTCTGCCCAGAGGGAACTATGGAAAGGGTAGGGAGCATTATGAACAAGATCTACAATTTCCCATAGTATTGTTTGGATTAATAACGTTGGATGACATCACTCAGTGAGAGTAGATAAGAGGAAGCAATGATAGTTCCCTCAGAAACACTAATGTTTAAGGAACACCTCTGGGAAATAGAGGGTCCCAGAGTCAAAGAAGGGAAGCTTCAGTGAATAGGAAGAGGAAAACATGTCAACCTATGCAGAGTTTAAATCAGGACTGAAAGTGTCTTGTGCAGTTTGGAGGTCATTAATGAGATGTTTCTGAATAATGGAGACAGGTGCAATTTGTAATAAACTAAGAAGTGGATGGGAACTGAAAAGTGGGGATTACTATGAACTACCCCTTCAAAAAACTTGTCAGTGAGAAGAGGTGTGGAGGTTCTGCTATTGGTAGACTACCTGAAAAAGTGATATTCTTCTAAAACCTATGATAAAGTTAGACTAGTTGGAAAATGATTTATTTGAAAATAACAATAAATCAAAAAACACTACTCTATACCTGATGACTAGACCTTGAAATCCACTTAGAATTGTTCACCATATATTACCAAATTGATTTATTGAAATTATCATAAAATTTAGTTAACAAAAATTTTATTCCTGTATGCTAGAGATTCTTAAGATATAGGTGTACAAATATGAATAAAACCTAGATCTGAAATTCAAAGGCATTCTCAGATGAAAAACCTACGTGTCTAGATTTATCGTTGCAAAATGTATGTGCCCATGAATTTACCTGGAAATTCTTCAACTATATTTATATGAGACATAAAAAAACCCTGTGATTTACTTCAAATACTCATTTCCCAGATTTATTCTGAGGAAAGAAAATTTGATTGAATATACCACTTTTGAGGATTTCCATTGCTATAAATTTATATTTCACATGTTTGTGGCTTAGAAATGTCAACAAAGATTGCTGCTCTCTTTGGTGGGAAACAATCAGGAAAAGCAGGAAAATGTGGAAAAGGAGAAAGGAAAGAAAATTTTATATTTCAAGTAAGGTTAGAAAGGGTAAGTTGAAAATAATTATGTGTACATATGCTTAAAAGCCAAGGCGTTTGGAACTGTTAGCTAGAAAGACTAACAGGTGATGGTATTTATAGGAGTTACTCAGTGGTTAAGCATCTTCCACTCCTACTGATCACTCCTTAGAAGCATCTAAATAAGCTGTTTTTTCCCCCCTGTAAATCTCTGGTTATTCTGGTTTACCTGGTGTTGCATACATTTGCCCATTTTTCAAATTAAAAAAAAAATCACAGCATAAACTGTCTTAAAAGCACTTACATGAGCCAGTGAGAACCCCTGCTAGCTTGACATAGTGTTCTACCCTACTCAAAACAATGCCTGCAATTCACTTTTAATAAAATGGCCAGAACTTTATTAAAAAGATGTATGAACACAATGAGTCTGCACAGGAAAAAGGGAATAACAGAAACAACAAGTGAGGAACATTCATTAAACAAATTTTCGTGAACCAGATGAAAATTCCTTTCAAATATACAGCTATGGATTTGAGAAACTTAAACTTTCATGCTCAGAATATGAGTTCAAAGACAAGTGAGAAATTAATGGAGAGACAGACGGCTAAAGGACAAGAGATGGACATCAAACTTTCAGCTGAAGGACCAAGACTAGAATAAGCCCATTTAATTTAAAGATCAAGCATAGTTTCAGAATAAAAAATAAATATTAAAAATCATGAAAAACTGAAAATGATAGTACCAACTTACTGAGTGAAGAGAATTGGGGGGAAAAAGGTAGAAGTGATGTTAATATGCATGTTGCTTTACCCTTTCAAAGCTGGACATGAAAATATATTAATATAAACTTGATGAGACCAGCAACAGGATATAAGGATATTTTCATGCATGTGAGGGAACATCAGAAGTAGCTAGGAAAATAAAAGAGATAAAGTCCAGTGGTAGAGGGGAAGAAATTACTGGAAGAGAAAAAAGTGGAAATCTATTTGAAGGTGATCACAAGGTTATTTCTGTACCAGTCACTTCCCTGGCTGTTCGCATCTCACTCTTACGCTGTTTCTCACTGTTCCTGCGTCTTTCTTCTGCCCCACAAGTCCCACACTTAGGTCTACCTCAGTACCACTTTCCTTGTTGGAAATGCCTTCTCTGTCTTCAGTGTCCTGCCAGGTGCCACCTTCCTTAACTTTTGATCAGAATCATGATGCAAAGAAATGCAGACAGCCTCTAAATCTCACCACTTCATATCAAAAACCTAGAGTCAAATTACACTTAATATTAAATGAATACTTTCCCTCTAAAATCAGGAAAAAGACACAGATATTGCCTCCTACGTTTCTATTCAACGTTGTACTTATGTTCCTAGGCAATATAATATGTCATGAAATAAAAGTCATACTTATTAGAAAGAAGGCAGTAAAGCTTTATTTATTTGGAGACTACATGAACATGTACATAAGGAATTTGAAAGAATACACAGAGATCTGTGAGAATGAGGTGACTTTAGCAACTCTATTTCTGTATGCTATCAACATAAAACCGGAATAGAAAAGAAATACCAATTATAGTAGCATCCAAACACATCAAATACTTAGAGATAAATGCAACATAGTATGTATAAGACCTGTTCATGGAAAACTTCAAAATACAGAAGAGATTAATTTTAAGAGATGTAAATCAATAAACATAGCATGCTTATGGGTATGCAATCTCAATATTAAGATGTCTATTATTCACAAGTCATCTATAGAGTCAATGTAATTTCATCCAAAATCTTGTTTTTTTTGAAAATCACAAGCTAATTCTAAAATCTATACTTTAGAAAATACTATTTGAGAAAGAAAAACAATAGTATGAGGAAGACTTACACTATTTCAAGTCTTAGTATAAAGCTAAAGTAATCAGATAGCATCCTACTTGTGGAAGTATTGATCAACAGATAAACAGAAATGAATAGTCTATAAATAGCCCATATATATGTGGAAAAAATAATTTTTAATAAAGGTGCCAAGGTAATCTAGTAGCAAAAATAGTCTTTGCAATAAATAGTGCTATAATAATTATATATTTATGGACAAAACTAAACATCTCCTCCTAACTCATGATATGAATATCATTTAAAAAGAGATTTATAGACCTAAATGTAAAATCTAAAACTATATAAATTCTAAAACAACACATAGAAAATTTTCAGGAATTCGGGAATGCAGAATTTTTTTGCACATTACACAGAAAATACAGAATATGCAGAAACATTCTATATCATGTATACTTAACTACACATAAACTGGATGTATTTTATGTGCATTATGATTCAATACAGTTGAAATTACATAATAAAGAGAGTCAAAGGCAAAGCACAGCATGAAAAATTTGTATTGTGTGTCTCAGACCAAATGTTCAATTGTTATAGTACAAGGAAGATTAATAAGAGAAAAAAATTAATTTTAATAATCTATAGATAAACAGGCAAACAATAGATATAAAAGGAAACAATGTGTAAAGAAAAGTTCAATACATTGCTAAGGAGGATATAAATTAAAATAGCAAGATAACATTTTTAAATACTTGACACCAAAAGGTTTGATGATACTGTTGATCAGAGTTAGGGAACTATCTTTCATATATTTTTTGTTGGATGGCATTTTGACAAATTCTACCAAAATAGCCATAATGCTTCATTTAGAAATTCTACATCTAGGACCATTGTTACTAATAAATTTACATATGTCCAAGTTGATTTTTATACAAGAATATTCATTGAAATGTTGTTTGTAATCTCAATAATGGGAATAACAATGTCTACAATATGTGACGGGCTAAATAAATAATGTAAAATCCATACTGTGGACTCCTTTCTAGGACTAAAGCCTCTAGAAAGAATGAAATAGCTCTTTATAAACTAGTGGGAAGGAGCTCCCAAATCCAGACATAAATGATTAGGGGGTAAAAAGGTACAGGATTATACATAGGTACACGCATGCACACACACACACACACACACACACATAGCTGTATGTGTCAGGGAGTGAGTTCTTTAGACAGAAAAGCTGAATGCTGCTTTCATTTTGGCTTTCTTAGATTGTGATGATAAAGTAACTTTTTCGAAGTGTTTTGAGATTGGGTGGAAATCCCATTTTCTAGAAGAATTATACTTTCAATCTTAATTAGTTTTTAACACTCAATAATTGATCCCATTTAACCTATGGATGTGCATACCCATCAGAACAACAAGACAATAAATATCACTAGCCATGACACATTACTGTTACGTAATACTGAGAAGTATCTTTTTCTGGAATTAGTGAACCTTTTGGTCTACTTAAGAGTCTAGGCTGTCATGTTAAGTCCCTGCTGCTACTTGCAATGAGTTTCAATTAATAAGGTCATTTCATGGCCTAGGTTGGTAGTCCAGTGAGCTGATGTCTGTTGTGTAAGCCAACCATTGTAATTTACCTCTGAAAAGAGCTTTTGAATGTGCCAAAGGAGGAAATGCACTATTAAATCCTGACTTTTCAGAATACTATCCTAATTTTAGGTGTTAGATTTTCTTAAGTAATTTGCTGATAGTATGAAATGTGCAAAATGCTTGAATTACTTCTTAGTGGGTGCTGTGCGAAATCGTGTCTTTGTATTAAGAACAAAGGGAAAGTCTCAGTGAAAAAGGAAAAATAAATGAGAGATTTAACACAATATCAGTTACAGCTATTTTTCTACCTTATTATTTCTGTGACTCCAAAGATTAGATAAAAAATTCATGGATAAACTATAGAGAAAGGTATTTAAAACTGACAAAGGTTCAGGTTCACACTATTGCCTTGAGATTTTATAATGTTGAAAGTGTATTTTGCTAAGATAACATCAAAGTGGGGAAACTTTTTCTACTGCTTGTCACTGTGCTATATAATGATAGTTGAATGAAAATGAAAGCAAATTAATTTAGATAGAACTTCTAAAAATAAACCAGAAGTGATTATATTATTCATCTGAATTTTATAATAAAAGAAAATTAAGTTTTATCCTAAGAAGTAGAATCACTATTTAATATTCTTGAGTGGCACAATATAGTTCCTTAAGAATGTTATATACATAGTAAGGATTAAAAAAGGATAGAAAATATACATTTGGCATTCATGTGGTGGTAGGGTTCTCAAATTGTAGAGAGAGACTCAGATTAAGAAGTCAGTGAACAAAACTGTGGAGGCACATTCCCAGAGTTAAAGATAATGAATGGAGAGGGGGTGGACGAATGAAGGGAAAGGAATATAGAGAGATAATTATTAGTGACTCCAGAGGGTCAAAAGTGTTAAGTCAATTACTCTTGTCAACCGTTTCCCTGAGGCCGTGACTTCAGGGTGTCATTAATTCTTCCTTCTTATCGCTACTACTCTTAAACACTTTAAGATTGCATTTGCTCTTTAGCTCAAGGAGGTCTGCAGGTGCAGTGTTTTTCTGTGACCTCTGGGGGTATGACCACATCAATTCTGACATAATGATGCCTGGATTTGACTTTCAGGCTAGAAATTTATGCACCTGAACTTTTTCTGCATGCTTCCTTTTCACTTGTTAAAATTAAGGGATTTTTCTTTCTCTTCTTCATTATAAAAGGAGTCATGCGTAGAGGGGACATTATGGATTGTGATAGGAGTAAGTTCAGTTTATTGTCCAAGATCTTTGATGCACAATGAGAAAACATGTTTTTCTCTCTTTTCGACCTGTCTCTCTTAACACCACTTTCTTGGGGAAAACGTTTTATTGAAAAAACAGCTGTGCTTTTAAAGAGCAGGTGTAACATTGTGTTACTATGTTTCAAACTTCAGAAATGCTTTCTATTATTCTTTATATAAATACTACACATTAACATATATTAAACTGAATGACAGCAATTGGAGGATTGTTACATTTTGGAGTAAGTGAGTATGAAATGTTTAATATTTAATACATGAACTAATTTTTTCTTAATTAAAATTACTTTTAGAATATGCCTTGCTTGTACTAAATATATTTCACAATAATAGTCTAGACTCTAGACCAATCAAACTTTCAGACTAATTTATTCCATCTGTGCAACTTCTTCCTGAAAACCTGATATTCCTTTAAACATTCATTCTGACAAAAATTCCTGTGAAAACCAGAATATTTCTATAGACAGCGTAAGTCCAATTTGCCACTAGTTGGTATAATTTAACTTTAAGGCTTCACTTAGAATTATTTTCTGTTAAAAATTATATTGAACCATATGATATTGTCATTTCTGAAAAATATGTTAAAAATGGCAATATATAGTTCAGTTGTCCATGAAATTATATTTTGGGATACATCCTGACATTCTAGAGAACAACATTTATTCCTAAATAACAAATTACAATTTGTTTCTTGTAAAATATTTGTATACTTATTTATTTTATACCATATTTCATCCAACTACTTACCTATTAACAACTTACTACCATCTATTTGTGAGTTAATTGATTTTGGAAAATTTCTCAATGAAGGCACTTAAGTTTGGAGAAAGTTTTAAAGGTTTTGTTTTGTATTTTGAGAAGTATTTGATTTTTTATTTTTTTCTCTCCTACTCTTCACATTTCTTAATATGGTCTATGGTATATTCAGCAAATTTAAATACTTCAAAATCAAATCATTAAAACTCATGAAATGCACAGATTAAGTTCAGGCTTTTACCAGTTATTTACCTTCCTTAACACCAATAGTGTTTATAGGCCGGAAGACCTATTGTTTGGGGTAAATCTAAATCCAAATGAATTATTATTTTATAGAAAACTCTTCATGACTTTTTAACTCCTGCTAATATTCACCCAAGAGACACTAAGCTTTCCTAAAATGTTATTAAAACCAAACCAAACCAACTTATTCATAAAACGTCTTTGTTAAAATGCTGCTTTTGATGGCAGCTATAAATACTTACCCAGTTGCACCTAAAGGCAGTCACCAACAATCATTACAATCTCTCAAACATTTTTGTAGCATTTACAAGAGCCAGTGTTGGAAGATGGAGAATTTAATTTCTCACTTTCTGTGCCTAAAATAGTTGATAGTGGTCTTGCAAAGTAAAATCATAGAAGACAACAAAATGGATTTTGATGAACTGACTGCTCTGTTTGAAACATCAGATTTTCTATATCCCACATCCAGTTTGTCATGGATTGACATCCATGTGTATGGAAGAGATCACACTACTCAAGTGACTGACAGACAACCATCAGGAAGACAATGGGCACAAGTAAAAGGAACAAAGGGAGCAGATTATTCTGGTCTGTTTTCATTAATTTTAGTTACTAGCACCATTTTCTCTTTCATTTGAAATGTTCAATGTATAAATTATCAGTAAAAGTAGATTAAACAAAAGCATTCTATCCTTTTTTTTGGTCTGTGCCCATTATTTAACAACATATTTCCATAAAAGATAGATGATAAAAATAAATGAGAGAGTATATTAGGTGAAGATTAAGTTCCTGTTGAACATATTCTAAATAGGCTATAGCAACACAGTCAAGTCAGATTTCACAGAAAAGACAAGGAATTCTTTTGTGACCCCAAAGAACTATTCACTTTACTCATCTGACACCACATGATTGTGAGATGCATGGACTGTGTATGTGATATAATTGATGCTTTAAATTTAGAGTTTTCTTCCTCCTGAAAGTTGGCCCATTCTTTCTGAATATTCTCACCATGACTTGGGAAGATAGGGATAGTGAAAAGAGGAAAGTGCTTCTTTTTCTAACAGGGACAATGAATAGGATTTGATTCATTAGAACACACTGGGATTGTATGCATGTGATGGGTGTGCAAGTTTGCTATATTTTCAAATAACATTTCATAAAATAAATGACAGCATCATATCTACAATGCTGTGACTGCTTCATTTAGTATAATTTCTACTTTGTTCCATAGAATCACAAGTAATCTTAGTGCCATCAGGCCTAGACAGCATAGGTAGGTTCTAATTCCTCTCCCAGTTTTGATCAACTGCTTGTGGCAACTGGCTGCGGTGAGAAGGTTCTCAAAACCAGGCTGGCTCCTCCAGAGGCTGCATGGTCGTTACTTGGAAGTAAATTAAGAACATCCTATCCTTTTTTTCGGTCTGTACCCATTATTTAACAACATATTATGTAATTAAAAAGGTAGATGATAAAAATAAAAGAGAGAGTATATTAGGAGAAGATTAAGTTCCTGTTGAACATATTCTAAATAGGCTATACCAACACAGTCAAGTCAGATTTCACTGAAAAGACAGTGTATTCTTTTGTGACCCCAAAGAACTATTCACGCTACTCATCTGACATATCTGTATGAGAGTGATAGTACTCTTACCACCTTATTTCACATTACTGATTGAGTACACTTTTTTTTTTATATCTAAGGAGCCAGGGTGGGAAAGAGGAATGACATTTATTGAGAGTATACTCTTTTGCAGACAGGCACTCTGCTATGCATGTCCTAGCTATTATTCCATTTACTCCTGATAGAAACCTCATGATAGCATTATCTCCAACTTATAGATGAGGCAGTTAAGCCTTGTAGAGGTTAAGCTACATGCTTAGGACACTGAAGTCAAGTCCAGACTTCAGTTCAATGAGAGTAACTCCACTTCTCCCACTCTGAACTGTTTTACTGCACTGTCATTAGTTTCGCCAGGTCAACTCTAAGTATCAGAATTAGAACCCTATTTCTGAATTAGGATCTACTGTTTTTTCCACTGATTAATTTTTAGTGATCTCAAAAGATTAGTAGATAAAATATAAAGGGGTACATTTTTTTTTCCACTAGAAGTACAAGCCTCTGGAAAAATAGAGTCATAGACTTTCCCTGTTAAAAAGGACTTCAGCGGTTATCTACCCAAACCATCCTTTTTATGCTCAAGCCTGGCCTCCTCTGTCATTATTAAAAAGCTGTCTAGCCTATGATTAGACAACTGTGCTAACTCAAAACCTACTAATATTCAAAGAAATAACATTCTATATACCTACACATTATATAATTTTGAAGTAATTTGCTTTATTTTTCCAATTTAATTCTTAGGGATATGTGATCTATTATTTCATGTCAAAAAACATTCAGAGATGCTATTTAGTGAAAGAGCTTTACTTGGGGTATCAGTTAGGTAACTTCTAGTCCTTATTTTATTACCTGTCAATTTTGAATCTTGTGAACAGATAACCTATGAGTCTAACTTCTAAAAGGTATTTAATAACTACAACCATTACTCTAGTCTGCTGAATTCAGTAAATATATTTAGGGGTCTTTTGTGTGATGGGCATTGTAGAGGGTTGTGATATCAAGATGAATAAAACAGAATCCTTGTTGATATGGGAAGCAAACCTATGTATAAGATATCTATGAACAATGTTGATTAATTTTTAATGTATAATGTGATGAAGATGTTTATAGTGATAAGAGGACATGGAGTAGAAACAAATGTTAATATGCTTCTGAGCTTCAATAAGAGTAAATACTTATATGCTTTGAGAACAAGACTCAAAAAGAGAAGAAAAATGTTATGATGATTATAATTACCCTGTATGTGCTTCTGAGTCTCTTAGCCCCCAGAAAACAGCAGAAATTCGAGGAGTCTTGAAAACAAGAGATTAATTATTTTAAAAACTTGGAGGTGATTTTAGTAAGAGTCAGTTGTTAAAATCTACAGGTCTACACACAGATTGGACTCATTAAATCATTTGTGTGCTACCCTACTTTCAAAACTTGTACTTTTTTATTTGTTCACTCACTCTTTCACTTGTGCCTTCACTCATTTTCTGAATGAATCAAAGAATCAAAGAATTTGTAAGATATGTCTCTCCTCATCCTTGATAAGACTGTAATCAAACAGGTATAGGCAGATTTTTAAAAAGACAAATTATAGTATAAATTGCATTAATAATCAAATGGAAAGTACAATAATTTTTTATTAAACAAAATGTTTAGGCCCTCAGGGACACACTCCAGAGTGTCAGGCAAGGCTCCTTAAGAAAGGAGATGTTTGCCCTGGACCTCTTGTAGGAAAAGTAGACACAGGCCAAGTAAGTCAGACATTCTGAACAGCCCAGCACTGGGGAGTTCACTGAGGGAATTCATCTTCCATGCACTGTGCAAGGGCAGGGGATGAGGCTCAAGAAATAGATTGAAAAAAAAATTATCAACAAGTTTTAATAACACACTTGGTGTTTTAAAAAGTGCTCATTAGGCCAAAGAGCTTTCATGACCTAATAAGGGGATGGATTTTAGGATGACAGTTGCAGGTTTTAGGATGACTGCTCTGCCTCTATCCCAGGCCACACCCTTCTGCTCCAGACAGTTACTCTGTTATCTCCTTCTTGGGTCTACAGAGATTCTGGCGACACTGAGTCTTCGTCATGAGATCATCCTCATGAGATCCTTAGAGTCACAAGCCTAGATTCATTATAGGTACTTGATATTAGCCAATTGGTTCTTGTGTTAATTTCCTATGGCTTTTGTAACAAATTACCACAAACCTAGTGACATTGAAAAACCCACAAATTTTCTTCTTAGGGTTCTAAAATTCAGAAGTGTGAAATCAAGGGGTTGGAAAGGCTACATTTTTCTGGAGGCTTCAGGGCAGAATCTGTGTCCTTGCCTTTACCAGCTTCTGGAGGCCACCTGCACATACTTGCTGTGGCCCCTCTTCTGTCTCATAGTTCATCACTCCAGTCTCTGGCTCCAAGGTCACATCTCCTTTTTGGGACATGGATCACCTCTGATTACTTTGGGCCACCCGAATAATACAGGATAATCTCCCATCTCCATGTCCTTAACTTAATTGCATCTGCAATCACTTTTCTCATGTAAGATAGCATGTTCTCCTGTTCTAGGAACTGCAATGTGCACATCCGTGGGGGCATTATTCAGCCTACTACAGTTCTGCACATGTCATTGCCAAATTGTGAGTTCTGAACTCTTTGAGTTCCCCAAACTTGAACATTTTTGTCCTCTGAACAAAAAGGGGGATGACAGAGCTTTAGAGGTGCTGAGTAGGAGACAAAAAGCTGCATGATTACACTTTACTTTTCTACCTAGTTGCATTTTTACTGAAGTGACATTGTCCCTCTGAAGAGAGAAAGGAAGCCTTTGAAATGCTGTCACTCATAGGCCCCTGTGATGCTGGATCCAGAAGAGCTTTCATTCCCATCTTTCTTCCTCAAAAGGGAGTCTCTGTCACTCTGCAGGAAGTGTCTTTGAAACAGCCACAGCTTTGGGGTTGCTGAGTGCAGGGACTTCTCAAAGAAAACACTGCTCTTTTCATTTCCCATCAATGAGGAGTTCAAATTTAAAAGAATGTTCTCTCTTTCCTCGGTTTTTCACATGTCTATTTATAGGACAGTGCCAAGGCTCTGACCAGGAGTTTATAGTAGATTCATGAGACTAATGAGAATGGAATTAGGTTACCGGTGTTTTCATCTCATTTGCACAATTGTGAAGTAGCGTAATGGAGGCATAATGACCCCAGGCCTTTCAGTAAGATCTTATTCTTGAGGACACCAAAAAGCTTTTAAAAGCAATAAGCCACTAATCTTCTCAGTTGAACTGGAAAGATAGTGGGAGAACTATTATTTCATTTCAAAAAATGAAGGCTACAACCAACTATACAAGTGACCAAATCAATCAGCCTGAAGATTTGTTGTTGTTTTTTAAATGTTCATATGGGTGATCATTTACTAACATGTGGAAAACATTTGAAACAAAAATGGAGTCACTGAGAGGCTTAAGTCTAGTTATCAAGTCACTGTGGCTTGTGGGAGACCACGTCCCTGGGCAAAGCAGTTGATATACCTGGAATAAATGAAGATTGCTACAGTTGCTGAGGACTGAAAGAGGTAAGGTCCAGAATCTATGTGTTTGACTAAGTAACAAGTTTGAGAACAGTGAAGTGCCCTAGACCTTGGAGCATAGATATTAGCCTCTTTCTAATTCCATGTTATATATAGGTGGTTCAGAAAAATATAAGTTGTTTTGGACTTACTAATTAATCACTGAGAAAGGGACTGATTCTCCAAGTATTTCTCAGGTTACTGGGAGATTAGTAAATTGATTTCAAAGTCTTTAGTCATCTCAACTTCTTGTCTTTTCTTGCTTAGTTTAATCTTAAATTTGACTACCAGTTTGTGAAAATTTGATCCATTGTCTATTATTATTATTACAGTGGACTTATTATTATTACTTATTTATACCTGGAACCTATGATAATCCATGTCTTCTGGATCAACAATTCAGGAATTTCATATTTTCCTTCTCTGTAACAAACCAAATGTCCCTCATTCTCAGAATTTAATTGTGCTTCTCCCCAAGGAAATAAAGAACTCTAGTACTCCATTAGTAAAACATGTTTTCTTTTCTTTTTTTTTTAACTTCCTTCATTATGTTTGAAAATCAGAATGGTTTTTCTCCAGGAAAATAGTAAGTGATGATGATTGAGGTGATTGATAAACCTTTTAAACTCTCTTTGGTTTAGCTTAAGCCTTCTGACTTCCTTTGGGGTTTTTAACGAATGAAGAGGTGAGGTGTGAAGGGATTCTGGTTTCTGGTACAAGTGGAAGTAGAGAGGGCACTGGTATATGGAGGGCTTACAAGTCAAGAGGGACCTAGAAATAATTTCCTACTCAATACTACTTTTCTTTCTCTAAATAATAATCTCTGGGAGTCCAACACAAACTGGAATAAATGGGCTTCCTCACCTTTGATAGATGTTTTCTAGCCTAGATACAGCTGGTCCATCTTAGAGCATTTATTTTTCTTTTTCACTTTTTATAAACCATGTTTATTATAAGGTAATGGGATATAGGCATTCTACTCTTTTCTAGAAGTATGTTTTATTATATCCTTTCTTGAGGGTATTTTGGAAAACTATACCAAAAATTTTAAAAATATACATAATTTTTAAGGTAGCAATTCTTCTTCTAGGAATTTTCTCTAGGGAAATAATCATAGACACATGCAAAGACTTACCATCAAAGATGTTGCTTGTTGCTTAACAATTCTGAAAAATTAGATACAACACATTTGTTCATAATATGAATTGGTTAAATGTGTTGTGTCCATCTGAATCCAACGAGGAGATAGAAACACACAGTAGACTAAGCAGGGGAGGTTTAATATAAAGAATCATTAAACTCTGATAGAGTAACTTACATATATATGTATATAGAGAATATAAATGTATAACTTACATAACTATATAAAAAATTTTTCATGTAAAAAATACAGAAACATTGATTAGTGCTTGAATTGAAGAAGGTGTAGTCCAGCTCCCTGCATAACAGAGACAAGCTAGAGCTGGTGTGCAGTCACTGGGCATGAAGGAGGCTATGTTCAGGAATGCAGGCAAGGTGCAGGCATCCAGCAACGAGTAGCAGAAGTTGCAGAGAGGTGGGAACACTGTGGGCTGAAGGAGAGCTGTGCAGTGCCAGTAGGGGCTCAGCGAGGATCCCTGGGCCATAGGCAGGCTGTACAAGGGACTGCAGAGAGAACAGCAGCTCTGTGAGATCTCTGTAGGCTGCTGGAATGCTGCTCAGAGAGCTTCAGAGGGAATTAGGTGGTGATGTGGTGAGGGGCCTTCAAGGTCACAGATTTTTGGGTCTAGTAAACTGGGTCTCAGTTTACCTCCAGGCTGAGACTATAAGGCTGCTAAAGGCTCCTGAGTTCTGGGCTAATAGCTCTAGCAGAACTCTTCAAAATGTCCTCACACTCAAATTTTTGACACTCCCACTCTATGCTGCAGCTGGAAAATGCTGGAAAGCCCCATCCTCCTGCAATTTCCCTCCAGCACTTTCTACTGAGAGAGAGCTTAACATGCTCATATTACAGGAGAAATATTTAAAGGAATTCCATCAATCTTAAGCAAGAACAAAACTGGGGACATCATACATCGTGATTTCAAACTATATTCCAGAACTCTAATAATCATGTC
The DNA here is from genome assembly GCF_040802235.1 of Manis javanica. NCBI lineage: Eukaryota > Metazoa > Chordata > Mammalia > Pholidota > Manidae > Manis > Manis javanica. The sequence continues at coordinate 73,752,470 of NC_133161.1, forward strand.
AGTGTGGGTATTGTCATAAAAACAGACACACAGACCAATGCAACAGAATCAAAAGCTGAGAAATAAACCTCCCATGTACATGTAACTAATTTTCAAGAAAGGTGCCAAGAATACACAATGGGGAAAGGATAGTCTTTTTAATAAATGATGTTGGGAAAATTGGATAGCCACATGCAAAAGGATGAAATTTAACCTTTATCTTTTATATATTTTGTGTTGCTTTTTCTTTATAATATAAGAATTGAATATAAGGCCTCAAGCCCTAAACACCCAGAAGAAAATATAGGGGACTTCTCCTTGATATTGCTGTTGGCAATGATTTCTTGGATTTGATACCAAGAGCAGAGGCAGCAAAAGTATAATGAAACAAATGGAACTGCTGCTGGACAGCCACCTCTGGGGAGGCTGCTCCTTGCACACTAGGTGAGACCTCAGCCTGGAATGGGAAGAGCTCTGGACTCTGATCAGGAAAGAATTTGAGATCAGGTTGAACAAGTGCCAGCAAGAAAGTCATTAAGCAAGAGTAGTGGGGGATGTCAGCAGCCATGCAGAAAGCAGAGGGCAAGGAAAACAGAGGGAGACAAGGAAAGTCCACTGAACTCCTGCTCCGTGTGGGGCAATTCCCATGCCAACCCCTAAAGCCAGGGTCATCTGGCATCTGGTGTCCACTTGATCTGCATGGCTTGGGAATTATATATATCCCTATCAATGCAGAATTAGGGGGAGCTGCAAAGCACTGGATGGAGTGAGATTATGTTCTGAGAACTTCTGCGTCCCTACTGGTCTCAAATAAAACAAGGAGAGAGAAAAAGGATTGCTTTGAAGACTAGAAAGCCACATAAAATACAAATGGTTTTACTTATATGGAAAATCTTAGAAAGAAGTTGAACTCATAGTAACATAGTATAGAATGGTGGTTACCAGAGGTCAGGAGGTGAGGGAAAAAGGACAGATTGATCAAAGGGTACAAATGTTCAGTTATAAGGTGGATAAGTCCTGGAGACCTAATGTATAGCATGGTGACACAGTAGTAATAATATGTGGTGTCTGGAAGTATTCTTAGAGAATAGATCTCAAGTGTTTTTACCACATATGCAGAAAAAGGTAACCATGTAAGGTGATGGACATATTAATTAATTTTATTATGGTAATGATTTAGCCATGTATATTACCTATCAAAACACTTTAAGTATGTACAGTGTTCATTTGTCAGGTCATACTTCTGTAAGCCTGGGGAAGAAAAGGGAAAAGAATGATGCACTAACTTTGTCTAACTTACTACCCTCTTCCTATCTTGTACTTTGGCAGTTATTTAAAATTCTTTCCTAGGTACAGGTTTTCTGCTTAAAGACGGAGAATTAAACATTTCTGTTTCAATTCTTAATTAAAACCGCCCAAATGTCACATTTGACCTTCCGGGTGTGTAATCCTTTGGGGGCAATTCCATTCAGAGGTGCATTTTCTCTGTTCTGTTCTCTGTATGTTTGTTGCCACTGACTGGGAGTAACTGTTAGGCCTTCATATGAGACAAGTAAATGACTCTTCTGTCTGAAGGACTCATTGCCATGCTATAAAAGCATTTTTTCATTTACAGTTGTTCTATGTATCTCAGCACGAATGTTTTTGCTGTAGAGTTATTCACCGTGACCTATGAACAAGGTATGACCAGATGAAAGAGACTTTGTCATCTAATACTTTCATCATCATTGTTTGTAGCATCATCCATTTTGGAAAGAAAAAGCAAATAACATGTCTTATATTTGTTAAAAAAACATTTTGGATAAGGGAGATGAAATAAAATCTCTCATCTAGTTTGACTTTTTTAACAGTGATACTTCCAAAAGTTAGTATCTTATCCACCATTTCATGTTAGTTCTTAACATGAATCTTTCCATCCAGATATATGGTACCCTTTGATTTATAAACTTTAAAGAAGATTATAAATCAGCAAAGGTCAAATCACAAGGGCTGTAGAAGGAAGAACAAACCCAGAATATATTCATGAATACCAAAAAAGTTAAAAACAAGTTTGTAATTTACCGCTACCCTGAGGCAGCAATAACTAATACACTGAAAATTTACCCACTTTATACATCTAGTTTGCTTGTTTTACTACTTTGCTTTTCATGAAAAACACATTTATTTCAGCAACTGTCACTTCTTTTGGCATTTATGTGATCTCTGAGCTATGTGTGAAAATAAACATATTTCTACATTACAATTTTTATTGAAAAATATTTCTTTTATAAATTTATATCAATGCATTTTTGTTTCATGCTAGAATTATTTTCATTGTTCTTTTTTTTTCCTATCAGTCACTTCAGAAAATTAGTCTCATAGATTATTTAGTTTAACATCTGCTTTAAATCTTTTTTCAATTGCCGCTTGAATGACATTTTATCATTAACTATAAAGAGGAACAAGGAAATTTTCAGAACAGAGATCACACCAAAATTTGTCAATAAGAATAACACTGTAAATATTTAAATGACACTGCCCTCATAAATACTCCATGCAATCACAGCTGCTACCTAATGAGTTCCCATATTGTTCCTGGGAGTCCGTGGAGTAGTGTGAACAAACGGTTATTTTCAGATATATGGTAGTAGCATAAACCTGAGCAGAGTAAGCAGAAGCAGGTGGCCTCTCTACTCCCCAAAAGAATGGCCATGAAGAAGCCGAGATTAAGGTGCTTTGATATCATGACATTTTATTGAATGAAACTATAGATTATAAGGCAAGGGAATGGTAGTTGATATCTCCTGCTTTGGCTTCCTTAGCATTAATTCTATCATCTTCAGTAAGCATCCACATTTTTATTCACTTTTGGATAGTGTATTTCAGATGTGGCTGTCTGGATTCCCAACTTCAGAGATGGTCCCTCTATGCAGGCCTAGCCTATAGGACCTTACTTCTTCTTGGATATAGTAATTGATTCAGTAATTTACAAGTATCCAATCTATTTACTGTTTTGTCTACCATATCCCTCAATCTTCCTTTGTAGCATATCCCCTGTTGTAACAGATTTGAAAATAGCCAAGGTTGGAAGGAGTCATCTAAAGGTATCTAGCTTTGGAATAGGAGAGGGAATATAACTACCTTTCTGAGAAGCAAAACTAAAGACATTAGACTGAGTTCATAGAGAATTGGTTAAGGGTAGTGAGTTGGCAAGAACACCAAAGCCTGTTACTAACAAAAATAGTATCTAGACTAAACTGTGGATATAAGAATTGTAATTCATCATAGTCTCTGGGGAGGACCAAATGCAAATTGTCTCAAGTTCTACTAAACCTTGAAGGGAGTTGTATGGACAAGAAACTAGCCTATTAAAGAGAGCTGTGATCGTTCATGCCATATGGCAATTCCTGCAAAGCAGTCTTCTATCCTTATTCCACACCAAATAAAGAAGTTAATAAATGGTAAAGCTGGTATCCACAATGGGTGATTTGATTCCAGAAATTGTGTTTTTAACTACTTTGTCAACTATATCATCACCCAAGCTGGGAAGCTGTTATTCATATACAGTTTGCCACAAAAAGAAGCATGGCCTCAAAATCCTGGGCTTGAATTTGGATATAAATGTGATGTGACATTGGATTGTCTGCTTTTGGGGTACATTTTCACTTAAATGTGGCAACTCTGAAAAAGTTTGACAAATATGTGCTTATTAGGTCCATGCATTTTTAAAAATGAACTTTTAATTTCAGAGTAGTTTTGTATTTACAGAAAAGTTGTGAAGCTAATAGAGTTCCAATATACCCCAATTTTCCCTAGTATCATTTTACATTAGTAGGGCACATTTGTCCAATTAGTGAAGCAATATTTTTACATTACTATAAAGTCCATATTTATTCAGATTTCCTTAGCTTTTACCTAGTTTAGTCCCCATATGATCCCATTCAGGATATTATGTTACATTTAGTTGTCATGTCTCCTTAGATTCCACTTGACTTTGACAGTTTCTCTGGCTTTACTCATTTTTGATGACCTTGACAGTTTTGATGAGAACTGGTCAGATATTTTGTAGAATATCTCTCAATTGGAATTTTTCTTCTATGACTTGGGTTATCAATTTTTGGGAGGAAGGCTACAGAGGTTAAGTACCATTCTCATCACATTAAGGATAATTATCAATATGATTTATGACTGTTGATGTTGACCTTGATCACCAAAACTGAGGTAGTGTTTGTCAGGTTTCTCTTTTATAAAGTTAGCATTTTTCCCCCTGTAATCTTTAGAAGGAATTTAATTTCTGTGCACAAACTAGTTATGCTCTACCTCTTTAGAGAGAATTATCTACATAACTATGTAGAATTCTTCTGCAGGGAATGCTTGTCTATTCTCTATTCAGTCAGTAATCTATTTCAGTATAGACTCGTATTTATCTTTGAGTTATAATCCAATGTCTATTTTTCTTGTTTTTCACATTGTTCCAGCTTTGGCAATTAGATGTTCCTTGAATTGGCTCTTGTGTCCCCTGATATATCCCCATCATTGTGTTTTTCTTTTATTTCCCCAGAATACTTCTTTACTTCCTGACATTACAAGATGTTCCATGCTCATTTTTTATGTTCCTACCCAAGAATCACCCATTTTTCCAAGGAGTGTTAGTTTTTTTATTAGAGAATGGTACTGGAAACAAAGATCTAATTTCTAAGTATGCTTGTTGCTACTGGGGTACAATTGTTTCTAGGCTCTCTCAGCTGACAAAACAAAGAAATACATTTGTATGTTTTAAATGGTGTGTATACACAACTATGTATAAGTATTGCTGTATGTATGCCCCTGTGTCTATATTAACCTAAACATGATTCCATACTGATGTCTCCAGCTCTAACCCATTCTACCCTCCTCCCCTTGCTTTGCTGTAACTTTAAACTCCAACAACGAGAAACCCAGCTCCCACCATGTATCATTCGTTTGCTTAGCTATCTAATTCCAGTATAAATGTATAATGGTTTCAGAATTATTCATTCATACCTCCCTGGGAAATGACTTTATCAACTAGAGTACAGTGTTTATATACAGGTCCTTTTGCCTTTAGTTTTACAGAATCTACTCATTTCCAAAGTTACTTAGGTTTGCACTTTTGCATCCCAACACGCTTTAGGTCGTTTCGTATACTTATACTGTAGTTAGATAGTAGATCACAGTCTGTATTCTATCCTGGGATCCTCAACTTCCTAAATATTTCATATTAAGGTTCATTTTTTAATACTGTTAAAGTTTTAATAGTTTCAACAATTACATAGTTTACATATCCACCATTAAAGTATCACATCTCATAAAACAGGCTAATCATCCAAAAAAAATTCTCTGTGCTTCACTTGTCCAACCTTCCAGACCTCTTTCAACCCTGAACCTTTGGTAACCACTGATCTATTCACTGTCTTTATAGTTTCACTTGTTACAAATGCCATATAAATGGAAGCATACAGTATGTAGACTTGCCTATTTCACTATGAAATATATAATTAAGATTCACTTATGGCTTTATATGGCTTGATAGTTCATGCCTTCTTAATAATGAATACTATTACATTTCATAAATATACCACATTTGATTTTTCCATTTGCCAATTGAAGGGTATCTTAGATAATCACCTGGTGTTAGTGATTATGAATAAGGCCAATGTAAACATTCATGTGCAAGTCTTTGTGTGAATGGAAGTGTTCAACTAATTTCAGTTAATTCCTCATAGTGTGATTGCCAGATCATACAGTAATACTAAATTTAATTTTGTAAGTACTACCAAACTGTCTTACAAAGTAACTATAACATTTCGCATTCTCGTTAACAATGAATGAGAGTTACTACTGCTCTGAAACCTCATCAGCAACTTTCCTATCATTAGGTTTTTGGACTTTAGCAAATCTAATAGGTGTGTTGCAGTATCTGCTGGTATTTTTAATTAGCATTTTCCTAATGACAAATGATATCAAATGTGGTCTCTAATGTTTGTTTATTTACCATCTTTATATCTTTGGTGATATGTCTGTTGTGATCTTTTGCTTATATTTAAAATTTGGTTGGTTTTCTTATTATTGAACTCTAAGTGGCCTTTGTATATTTTAGAAAAAATCCATTATCAGATATGTATTATGTACAATATTTTCCCAGTCTGTGGCTTATCTTTAAATTCTCTTATCAATGATTTCCCCAGGGCACATTTGAAAATTTTAATAAAGTACAGCTCATCAATATTTTCATTCATGGAGCACATTTTTAGTGTTATAGCTAAAAACTCCTCACCAAGGTCAAATAGATTTCTCTTTTCTTCTAAAAATTGTATACTTTTTAATTTTATATCTGTGTATAATTTATATAATATTGATCCATTTTCATAGGTATCATAAGGTAAGGCATAAGGTTTATATCCAAGTTTATACTTTGCATATTAACATCTAGGTTTTTTGACAGTTTTATTGAGAAAATATTGGTATCTATCACTGTGTAAGTTTAAGACATAGAGCATAATGATTTGATTCATGCATATTGTGAAATGATTACCACAAAAAAATTTACCTAACATCCATCTTCTCATATAGATACAGTAACAAGTAAAAAAAAAGGGGGGGGGGATTTCTCCTTGTGTTCAAAACTCATAGGATTTACTCTCTCAACAATTTTCCTGTATTTCATACATCAGGCCATAGTTATCATCTTGTACACTGCACTCCTAATACTTATCTTACAACTGCAGTGTGTACTATTTGATCACCTTCTTCCAAATGCCCTCCCCTCTGCACCCCCATTGCCCTGACTGCCTCTGGTAGTCACAGATTTGATCTCATTTTCTGTGAGTTTTATTTTATTTTTTTTAGATTCCACATGTAAATTAGATGATATTGTACAGTATTTGTCTTTCTCTGACTGATTACACTTAGCATAATGCCTTCAAAATCCAACCATGTTGTCACAAATGGTAGGACTTCTTCGGAATGGCTGAATAATATTCCATTGTATATGTATATGTGTATACACACACACACACACACACACACATATATATGTATATACCACAACTTCTTTATCCACTCAGGTTTTTTCCATGACCTGATTTATAAATAATGCTACTGTGAACATGGAGGTATAGGTATCTTTTTGAATTAGTGTTTTATTTCTTTGGCTATATTACCAGAAATAGAACTGCTAGGTTATATGATAGTTTTATTTTTAATTTTTTGAGGATTCTCCATACTGTTTTCCACAATGGCTATACCAATTCAAAATCCCACAAGGGTTCCTTTTTTCTCATATCCACTCCAGCATTTGTTATCTCTTCTCTTTTTTTGATGATGGCCTTTCTAACATGCATGAGGTGGTATCTCATTCTGGTTTTAATTGGTGTAATGGTTAGTAATGTTCTTCACCTTTTCATGCACCTATAGGCCTTTCATATATCTTTGGAGAAATGTTGATTAAGGTTTTTGATGATTTTTTAACTTTTGTTTTTGCTTTTGTTCTTCTATTGAGTTATAGAATTTTTAAAAGTATATTTTGGATATTAACTTCTTATCAGATAGATATATGATATGTAAATATTTTTTCCCATTCCCTAGGCTATCTTTTCACTTTGTTCATGGTTTCTTCTGCTGTATAGATGCTTCTTAGTTTGATGTAGTCCTACTTGTTTATTTTTGAAATGCTGCTTGTGCTTTGGGTATCATCAAAAATAGCACTACTGAGACCTATTTTGAGAAGCTCATTCTCATGTTTCCTTCCAGCTGTTTCATAGTTTTAGGTCTTGCATTTAAGTCTTCAATCCATTTTTAGTTAATTTTTGTGATTGGTATACGATAGAGGTCCCATTTCATTCTTTTACATGTGAACATCTCAGCATCATTTACTGAAGAGATAATGTTTTCTACATTTAGTTCTTTTTGCTCCTTTATCAAATATTAGTTGACCACATATGCTTGGGTTTATTTCTGGGCTCTTGATTCTCTTCCATTGATCTGTTTGTCTGTTTTTGTGCCATAACATATCTTGAAATCAGTGTGATGCCTCTTGCTTTGTGTTTCTTTCTCAAGATTGCTTCAGATATTTGAGGTCTTTTGTGGTTCCATATAAATTTTAAGAGTGCTCTTTCTATTTCTGTAAAAAATGCCATTGGAATCTTGATAAGGAGTATATAGAACCTATAGATAACCTGTTAGTATCAACATTATAATAACTTTTCCAATCCATGAACATAGGATACCTTTCCATTCATTTTTGTCTTCTTGATTTCTTTCATTGTGTCTTGTAGTTTTCGGAGTAGAGATCCTTCACCTTCTTAGTTAAATTGATCTCTAGGCATTTTTTGTTTTTAATGCTATTGTAAATGAGATTAATTTCTATATTTCTTTTGCAAGAAATTCATTGTTACTGTATAGAAATGCTACTTATTTTTGTATGTTAATTTCTATACTGCAACTTTACTGAATTCATTGATAATCTAACAGCTTTTTGGTTCGGTCTTCAGTATTTTCTGATATAAAATCATGAAGCCCACAAACAGAGACAAATTTACTTCTTCATTTCCAATTCTGATACCTCCAATTTATTTTTCTTGCCTGATTGCTGTAGTTAGGACTTGTAGTTCTATGTTGAATAGGGATGGTGAGACCAGACACTCTTACCTTGTTCTTAGAGGAAAATTTTTCAGTTTTTCACCATTGAGAATGATGTTAGTTATGGTCTTGTCATATATGGCCTTAGTTATGTTGAGATGTATTCTATTCCTAATTTGTTAAGAATTTTTATTATGAATGGATGCTGAATTTTGTCAAATGCTTTTTTTGCATCTATTGAAATGAGCATATGATTCTTTTCTTCCATTCTGTTAATGTGAGGAATCATTGATTGGTTTGCATATATTATATAATTTGCATATGGTATATGATTCTTTTAATGTGCTGCCGAATTTTCTTTGCTAGTATGTTATTGAGAACTTTTGCATCTATGTTCATATGAGATATTGGCTTGTACTTTTCTTTAGTGCTTTTGGTAATGGGATAATCGGGCCTTGTAAAGTCGGTTTGGGACTGTTCCCTCCTGTCCAATTTGTTTGGTATAATTTGAGAAAGATTGGTGTTAATTCTTTAAATGTTTGCTAAAATTCACCAGTAAGGCCATCTGGTCCTTAGAATTTTCTTTATTGGGATTTTTGATTGCTAGTTTGATCTCCTTACTAGAAATCAGTCCTGGAAAATGTTCCATGTGCTCTTAAGAATGTGTACTCTGCTGTTACTGGATGCCCCTGTTAAGTCCATTTGGTCTATAGTGTTGTACAAATGTGCTATTTCCTTATTTAGTCTCCATCTGGGTAATCTGTCCATTGTTGAGAGAGGATTATTAAAGTGCAAACTATAATTGTAATACTGTTTATTTCTCATTTTAGCTTTGTTAGGTTATGCTTTATGCATTTAGATGCTCTTATGTTGGGTGCATACATATTTATAATTGTTTTATCTTCTTCATGCATGGACCCCTTTATAATTATATAGTGACTTTATCAGTTTTTATGATTTTTATTTTAAAGTCTATTTGTCTGCAATGAGCATATTTGTCTGTAAGCTATCTCAGATTTTTTTTTGAGGGGAGGGGTTACCATTTATTTGCAATATATTTTTCCATCCCTTCACTCTCAGTCTATATATGTCTTTAAGGCTATGATTCTCTTTTAGGCAACATATTGCTGGATCTTGTTTCTTTTTTTTTTTAACTCTATTTAGCCATTCTGTGTCTTTTAAGTGGAAAATTTAATCCTTTTACATTTAAAGTAATCATTGATAGTTACGGACTTACTATTGCCATTTTTAAAAATTATTTTCTGGTTGTTTTGTAGATCCATTGTTTCTAGTTTCTTATATTGTTTTCTTTTGTACTTCGTTGTCTTTCAGTACCAACACACTTCGGATTTTTTAATCATGTTCTTTTATATAATTACTATACTATTTTCTCATATGATTACTATGAGGCTTACATTATAGTGTTTAAACTTATAATACCCAATTTTAAGATGATAACAACTTAACTACAATAGAATTAATAAACTTTACACTTTTACTTCTCCACTCCTCACATTTTAGGTTATTGCTGTTTCAATTGACATGTGTTTTATATTGTGTAATCAATAGGTTATTGTAGTTATACTTTTTTTACTACATTTATTTTTTTAACTTTAGAGTTTTAAGTGAATTAGGCACCACTATTACCATATTGCAGACTATGACTATATTTACCATTACAAGTAAGATTTACATTACCTTTTAATGTTTTTGTGTTGTTTATTAGTGTTCTTTATTTCCACTCAAAGAACAGTGTTGGTATTATTTTAAGGCAGGTCTGGTGATAATGAACTCCCTCAGATTTTAGGGGGTTTGGCAGGAGGTGAATTCTTTTTCCCTCCTTCATTTCTGAAGGACAGCTTTGCTGAGTACAGTATTCTTGGCTGGCAGTTTTTTTTCTGTCAATACTTTGAATATGTTATCCTATTATCTCCTGGCTTGAAATGTTTCTGTAGAGAGCTCCACCATTAGTCTAATGGGGATTCTCTTGTATGTAACTTCTCTTGTATCTTGCAGTTTTCTAAATTCCTTGTCTTTGACTTTTGACAATTATAATGCATCCGTGTTCAACCTGTTTGAAGTCTTTTGGGCCTTAGGATCTGGATATATGCTTCTTCCTCCAGGTTTGGAAAGTTTTCTGCTATTATTGCTTCAAATATACTATCTTACCTTTTCTTTCTCTTCTTCTAGAATTCCCACAATGTGCCTGCTCTTTCTTTTCATTGTGTTCTATAACTCCTGTAGGTTTTCTTAACTATTTCTCATTCTTTATTATTTCTGCTCCTCTGACTAGATAATTTCCAATGGTCTAGCCTCCAAGTTGTTGATTCTTCTGCATGGTTGAATCTACTTTTGAAACTCTACCAAACTCATCAGTTCAGATTGCATTTTTCAACTCTAGGACTTCTGTGTTTTTTTGTTATTGTTGATTTTTTTTAAATGGTTGCTATTTCCTTGAACTTCTCATTTTATTCATGCAGTGTTTCACTAATTTCGTTTAGTCGTCTCTCTGTGTTTTCTAATGGTTCACTAAACATCCTGAAGAGGATTATTCTGAATTCTCTGACAGTTCTTCAATCCCCATTTCTTTAGAGTCAGCTGATGGAGCTTTATTAGTATCCTTTAGTAGTTCATAGTTACTTGATTTTTTTGTGATCCTTTATTTCTTATGTCCTTATGTTGGCATCTGTGAATTTGAGTGATCAAGCTCCTCTTCCAGACATTAAAAGTTTGCCTGGACAGACACCAGTCAGTTTTAGGTTTCGGGTGTGTCTGCTGCTAATGAGGGTTTTTCTATTATGGTCTATATTTGGACAAAGCAGCTGTTCAAGTTCTGGGGGTTGGGTGGGGAGGCATGCCACTGACTGAGAACAGTTGTATATGACTGCTGGCTTGGTTCCTTACTCAAGGGAGGTTATAGGATGTGATACATGGTTGCCTGGATTCTCTGGTTAGGCTTACTAGATAAGTGGGACTAGGGACTGTATTCAGTAGTATAAGGGACTATGAATTAGCTTCCCTGCCTTGACAGTACATGATGGACCCAGGGCCTGCACAGCCTCATTGCTTAAGGACTTGGGTCAAGCCAGAGTGTGTACTGAATTTACTGGCCAGGTGGGGCCATTGGTATTACTTGTAGATGGGGAAAGCCCTGGACAGTGCTCTCTGTTCAAGTGCCATTGTATTCAGGGTTGTTGAATGGGCTATGCAGTTTCCTGTTTTTCTGATTAGGTTCCCTGGTGAGACAGGCTGTATTCATCCATAAATGAGGCTTTGAATTAGATTCCCTGCCTGGGTGCAGTGGGATAAACTACTCTAAAGTTGATTGAAGCTCTTTGTTTGTTGTCTTAACCTAAGCTGACCCACATCCCAAGTTCCCTGACTGAACAGGGCTCCTGGCTTTATTCTGCAAACTAATGGTTCTGTCCACCTGCCACTTGGCTTGAGTGATGCTGGTCTACACAGCTTCCAAGAATTGTTACTGGTCTTTCTGGTCAGATGGAGTGGAACACACTTTCCAAAGCTTGTTGGTATGGCTATGATTAAGCTCCTTGCCTGAGTGTGGCAAACCAGGCTTTAGAGCTGGCAAAACTCATTTGAGGATCTGAGATCTGCACTCTTCCAACTGTCCTTGTCATAGTGCACCTTCACCTTGGTTGTGTGGATGAGCAACACCTCACTTTGGGATTACTACTGGACAGTGCAGATATGAACTTAGTCTGCCAAGATTTCATGTTCTAGTTGTTGCAAACCTTTATCTCCTTCTGTCATAATCAGATTCTCCATGGTTGAGCCCCACATATATCCCCTGAAGTCTTTTTGGTGTGAGATCAGACTAGGGGCTCCTGCAAAATAACCCACAATTCTGGGGCATAGTCTGGATGTCTGCCCAGATCCCTTTTTCCAGTGGAGGAACTAGAGGACCAAGGGAGGCTGCTCCACATGGTGCTGCACTGGCCTGGGGGGTTGGCAGTATGGTCAACATGTAACCACTTCTCTCATCCTTTTAATGTTATCTGTCTTGGTCTCTGGTGCAGAGGGGTGCTTCAGCCTCACATCTGCATTCTAGAATTCTCTCAGTAGTGTCTTGTCCCTGAATAACTGTTTCTTTTTGTGAGGGGAAGCAAAGTCTGGAACAACCTATTATACTATCTTGTTGATGCCACTGTAATTTTTTGCAAGACTTTTTTCATTTAACTGCTTTTGCTCCTTTGTCAAAATTAGTTGATTATACACTCCTGGGTCTATTACTGGGATGTCTATTCTCTCCCATTGATCTATGCATCTCTTCTGTCACCAATACTATGATGGCTTAATTACCATAGTTTTATAGTAAGCCTTTAAAAATTGTATTAGTCTTCCAACTTCTTTTCTTCAAAATTATGCTTTCTATTCTAGGTATTTTGCCATTCCATAAAAAATATTTTGATAGTTTGTTGACAGCTCAAAATGGTTTGCTGGAGTTTTGATTGGGATTGCACTGAAGAATCTTTATATCATAGTGAGAAAAACTGACATCTTAACTATTCCAATACATAAATATGAGTTATTCATTTGTTTATATCTGTGATTTCTTTAATCTGTTTTATAGTCTTCTCCAAATAGATACTGTATGTACTTTGTTAGATGTATACTAATATTTCATTCTATTGGTACTATTACAAATATTGGTTTTTAAATATCAAATTCTAATTCTCCATTGCTGATATATAGGAAAGCAGTTTATTTTTGCATATTAATCTTGTATCCTGTGACCTTGCTATACTTGCTTACTAGTTTCATTAACGTTTTTTGTCAATTCTTTGGGGTTTTCTACCTACACAATCATGCCGTCTGCAAATATAGGTTTCTTTCTTTCCAAACTGTATAACTTCATTTCTTTACCTTAATGCACTAGCTCACACTTCCAGTACAATGTTGAGTTGGATTGGTGAGGGGATATTCTTGCCTTGTTATGGATCTTAGAGGGAAAGTATACAGGTTCTCATTACTAAGTATCATTTTAGCTGTAGGTTTGTTTGTGATGTTTTTAACCAAGTTGTAACGGTGACCACTATTCCTAGTTTTGTGAGTGTTTTTAAATGAATGATGTTAGACTTTGTCAAATAAGTGGTTTTATGCATCTATTGGTATATGTGAATTTTTTGGAGTCTGTTGATGCGGTAAATAACATTGATTTTCAAATGCTAACGTGCTCGTGGTTTGTAATTCCTTTTACACATTGTTGGATTTAATTTGCTAATGTTTTGTTGAGAATTTTCACATCTATGTTCGTGAAGGATTTTAGTCTATAATTTTCCTTTCTTGTAATGTCTTTACCTTATTTTGTTATTATTATTATAGTGACTTTTGAATCATTGAGGGGGCTTTGAAGTATTTCCTCTACTTCTAAGTTCTGAAATAGTTGGTGGAAAATTGGTTCTGTTTATTTTTTTAAGTGCTTGGTAGAGTTCACCAATGAACTTCTCTGTTCCTGGTACTTTCTTTTTTGGGAGGTTTATTAATTATTGATTTAATTTCTTCAATAGATACAGGGGTATTCAGTTTATTTTCTGTGGATGAGTTTAAGTAGTTTGTCTTTTGGGAATTTCCTATAATTTATTCAATTTATTGGTATTGAGTTGTTTGTAGTATTCCTTTATTGTCCTTTTAATTGCCATGGCATCAGTTATGATAGCAACTCTTTTATGTCAAGTTTTATTTTATCATTTTTTTCTTAGTCTGGCTAGATGTTTATATTCTCTTCCCCTGTTACCAACCCTCTAGCCCAAGATCCGTCTTTTAGTTTAGTTGATATTTTTTAATGTTTGATTGCTTTCTGCTTTAGTTTTTTTCTTATGTATGCTTTAGTTTCATATGGTAGAAGCTTGTATTACTAAATGAAACCTTTCTTCTCTTTTAATGTGTGCATTTAATTCTATCAACTCCCTGTAAGCATTGCTTTTGTTACGGCCAACAAATTTTGAAAACTTTTTAAAAAATTTTTCTATAAATATCAGTTTTTTATATTACTTTTTTATTACATCAAGTGAAATTCTCCCATTTTTAATAAATTTTCTAAATCTTTCTTCCCCATACATTTAGAACCACTGCAGAGTGTGTTACAATTTTGCTTCATCTATAATTTAGAGAGTAAATTTATAAAGTAAAGGGGACTATGTTGCATTTACTCATATTTTTATTTGCCATGTTATTTCTTCCTTTGCTGTGGTCCAAATTTCCTTCTTTTATCATTTTCTTTTTGTTCAGAAAACTTCCTTTGGCCATTTTTTTTAGGGTAGGCTGCTGGTGACCTATTTTAGGGTTCTTTAATTTCAGAATATCTTAATTTTCCATTCAGTCCTGGAGACTATTCTTACTGGGTCTAGGATTCTGGTTTGACAGATATATTCTGGCATTGTTTGAAAAATATGGTGCCATTTTATTTCTTTCTGGCTTTTTAAAATACTCTGTCTTTAGTTTTTGAAGATGAATTTTTATGTATCTTTGCATTGATATATCTCATTTGGGGTTTGGTTAGCTCCTTTAATCTGTAGGTTTATGCCTTGTGCCATATTTGGGAAGTTTTCAGCCATTGTTTCTTCAAGTACTTTTTCAGTCCTTGCCTCTTCTTCAGGGACTCCAATGACATGAATGTTAGAGCTTTTATTGTAATTCTGAAAGTTAATGTGCTCTTTTTCAGTCTAATTCTCTCTGTATTTAAACTGAGTAATTTTGGGTTTTAATCTCTTTCAGTTTCCATATTTTTTTCCAATGTGTCTACGCTGCTCTTGAGTCTATCCACTGATCTCTATTCAATATTGTAGTTCTAAAATTTCCATTTGCTTCTACTTCTATTTCTTCTCTGAAACTTTCTATTTCTTTGTTGAGTCTTTTAATTTTTTCATTTTTCTCAAGCATGCTCGTAATGGCTTGTTGAGCATTTTATAGGATGGTTGCTTTAAAATTTTTGTTAGGTAATTCTAACAAATTGTTGATTATATTAGTGTTGGTATCTTTGTTTTCCTATGACTACTGTAGCAAATTACCACAAATGTAGTGAGTTAAAACAAATTTATTATTTTACAATTCCAGTGGTCAGAACTCCAGAACTGATCTCACTAGTTGAAAGTCATGGTATTGTTAGGTCTGTATTCCTTACTAGGGGCTCAAGAAAATTTTTTCATGCCTTTTTGAGCTTCAAGAAGATTCCTCAACTTGCAGCTCGCCTCCATTTCAAGCCAATAATGGCTGGTCAAGTCCCTCCTATGTGTATAAACCTTCTGCCTCCCTCTTATACATTTAAAGGAGCCGTGTATTTACTTTAGGCCCCACATAAATAAGCCAGAATAATTTCCTTAAAGTCAGATAATTAGCAACTTAAATTCTATCTGAAACCTTAATTTATTTTTTCCACTTAACAAATTCACAAGTTCTGGAAGTGGACATATTTTTCTTGTGGTTGGGGGTGGATAGCATTATTCTGCTTACCACATATAGCCCCCAAAGATTTACCCCATCCAAACAGTCCCCCAAATCAAATCCAAAATGTCGTCCCAATCACAGAAGCTCTAAAAGCCCATAATCTCACTCTCTAACTAATATAAATCAGGGAGGGGCTAGGCTCAGAATATAATCCATCCTGAAGCACGATGTTCCTCCGTCTGTGAACCTTTGAACCTCAAGAATCAAATTATCTGTTTGAAAACACAGTGATGAGAGAAGCCTAGAGTAGTGATTCTAGACTCCCATTTAAAAGGCAAAAAAAGGAAGGAAGAGCAGAATAACTCATTCCAAGCAATCCTGAAATTTATATGGACAAATTCCTTTTATTGTCAGGGCCTGGGAATCATTGTATAATTGGGCTCACAACTCTGCCTTCTAAGTCAGTCATTCTTTTACATGAAAAATTAAAACTGCTCAACTAAAAATACATTCTGTCAGCCTGTTATTTTACCTGTAGAATATCACAGATCCAACAACTACCTTTCATTTTTTCCCTACTCTTTCAGGCCAGACTGGTAGGGTTTCTACTCTAACCACTTTCTGAAGTATCTTATAGCTCTCTCATGTGTGTCACAGGATTAACTCTATTAATCCTGAAGTTTCTCCACAGATCTTACTCAGATAACCTCTGCTTTTGGTTTTTGCTGACATAACAGAGTGGATCAATAAGTCGACCTCTGAAGAGACTCATGTGACTGAATACTATGAACTTTATATCTTTCTGAGGTATTAGCACAAGTTTATAAAGCCACAATCTCAGATTTTTCTCTAGAAGATACTCTCTTGATAGTATCTTAATTCTAGCATCAAATTGAGGACTTCCAAAATCATCATGTTTGATTTCTTTGGGTTTAACAATTTTTTCCCCTTAATTTCTCTTGCATTTTATTTAAAGTAGTAAGGAAACAGGGCATATCTTCAACACTTTTCTTGGTTATTCTTCAGCAGAATAAGTTCATCTCAGTTCTAAAATTTCTATTTTGTTCTTCTTTACCTCTTTGCTGAAGACTTTGTTTTTGCTGAATCAATCTATTTTGACGTTTGATTCAAGTATGTGATAAGTGCTGGTAGAGGCATTTCTATAATGGCTGCTTTAAAATCTTTGTCAGAGAATTCTAACATCTGTCACCTCAGTGTTGGCATCTCCTTTTGTCTTTTTCCATTCTTTGGACGTCTTCATGGTTCTTGATACAATGAGGAATAATTTTTAAGAGACTCTGGATCCTATTTAATCCTCTTTAGTTATCTCTAATACTTGGTTAGGGAAAGGTAATATTGCTTCATTGCTGTCAGATAATGTGTTTTCTCCATTTTGCTTTCATTGAAACCCAAATGGGAGTTCTCATTACTACTTGGATGGCAGTGGGAATTGCAGTTCTCTCTCTGGTCTCCACCTGATTATTGGATAGTATGAATGAAAGGCCTGCTTTCTTATGTGGCCCTTATAGATCAAAATATTGCTCCTCGTAAAGGTTAACTGGAGAGATAGATAGGAAGTAATGATCAGAGACTTTGGAGATGGTACAGTCATTTTGATGACAAGGTAAACTATTTCTTCAAGCGAGAGGACTGAGGTGAGGTGGAATAACCTCCTATATGAAATAAGGAAGTCAAGGAAGTGAAGGCAGAGATACTGGACAAATGCTGTAGATACATAAAGCTGGAAGAAAAAATGCAATTTAGTTACTGACATTTCAAGAAATTTTGGTGCAGTCGTGGGGAGACAAATAGTGACATAGTCTGAAAGAAAGAGCTTCAATGGAAGAATATTTTTGAGCAAATGTACAAGAAATATAAACTAGAAGTACCAATGAGACATCTAACCAAGTTTCTGAGGTCTGTCAGGAATGGAGATGAATCCTTTATTTGAGAGTACAGTGAGAAGCAAGGTCTTTGGGTTACAGCAAAGTCTTGATTAGAGCTAATAGTGTGAAAGGGACTTTCAGAGAAGAGGTGGAAGATGATTAGGTTGTACTGATATCAAAACATGAATTATAAAGAGGTTGGTGGTTGGGAAATGGTATTGAAGAGTACATGGACAGAGCTATGGTATGTTTTTCCTCTAGATGGTGATGGCCTTTCTCAAAGTTTGGATTTTTGGCAATGACTATGATGTGCATCAGCATAGGATATGATAAGATTAGTTTTCTTGATTTTTCAGAAGGAAAACCTTGTAACATCCCCTTGGGGTTTCTGTTAGGCAGTTAGGTATTTGATGTCATGGGTGGGAAGTGCTAACTTTACATGGGCCATGAGAGTCTACAGGTTTTCTTTAAAAATGTCAGCAGATGGTGTTCCAACTAGGAAAAGGCAGACTGTGTATATTCAGGCACAAGGGGAGCTCAGCAGGCCTCTTCTGTAATTTTCTAGACAGTCTCAGCTAAAATTTGTGCAACATTTACTAAGAATATGTTAACCTTTGGGGATTTCATTTAAATCCTTCAAAATCTGGTAAGAGTTGTGGAAAAAGTGTTATCAATGACTGCAATGCAAAGGGGTCATCAAGATGATAATCTTTTATATGTAGTTCTAATGCTAACACATCGGGTAAGAGACCATTCTTGACAGAAGGAAGGATGTGAGCAAATTTGGCAGTTGAGGAAACATTTCAAAGTACAGTGAAATGAGAGAAAAAAGTACTACATGAAAAGAGATCCAAGAACAAATAGAGGAGGAAAACCTTTGATAAAACTTTGCTTCTCAAACTTATGAATCACCTGGATAGGAATCACTTGGAGAATCTTGTTAAAATGCAGAATCTAATAAATAAGGAGGGACCCAATTTTGAGTACCAAGGAGACAAATAAGACAGGAGAATGATGGGGTGAGTTGGAAAAAAAGTATAATTCATTTGAGGTCATTGCTATATACCTACCTATTTTGCTATATTTTGATTAGTTATTAGATGGCATAAAACTTTTGCTTCATTTACAGTCTTGGTGATAAATTTTCAGAGGACCTGACCACCTTCTTCTAGGAAGGGGAGATAACAGCATTTATTCCCTCAGTGCTCTTAAATCCGTTGAGAACACTGTATGTAAGAAAATCATTCTCAATATTTATAAGAATACCAAAGTTAAGATTTGTGGATCATCACTTGGATTACATAGTCCATGTAGATTCAACTAGGTTTTAAAAAAAAAGGTATGGTCACTTCTTTTTGAAAATTTCACATATTGTTGCATTTTATTCCAAGTCTCCTCCAGGATCTATTTTGATAAAGTAGATTAGGCTATTAGTGATTCCCATGCAGCACCTATTAGTTATTTATACTTCTCTCACAGCTGCATTCTGAGAGTAACAGATGATGTGTGGCTATTTACATAAGGCAGTTTGTGTTTTCTTAGAGTTCTTCCTTTTTAAGCCTTTGCCTGAAAGGTTTTACTTACCTGATGGGACTCAGCTGATTCTTAGTGTGACTTCACCCAACCTTTTAAGAAAGTATTCATTGTTTTCAACTTTGGCATTTCCAGGCAAAAATTATCATATATTTTATTTTCCCATAGAAAATTTATAGGAGCCTGCTTCCAAGTCTCCTAACAGAGACTTTGTATCAAAAGCAATGAAAAAGAAATGAGAGCTGAAACCCTTATCATATATACCTACTTGGGTATAGGTCACAAGTAGCTTGAAGGCATCCTAGTTATAATATATCATGCATATATAGTGTCTGCTTTAAATTACCACACATATATACTGTCCACCAACATTATTCTATCTTTGTACAATGTTATTTGACATAATTCAACTGATTCTTTTAAAGTTTATAGCCTCATTACGTTCCTCATGTTTATGTAATAAAATTAAAAGTAATCATCAGGGGCATAGCCAGAATGGCAGCATGAGTAGAGCAGTGGAAATCTCCTCCCAAAAACACATAGAGCTATGAAAATATAACAAAGAAAAATCTTCCTAAAATAAAGACCACAGGACACAGGACAACATCCAGACCACATCCACACCTGCAAGAACCCAGTGCTTTGCGAAGAGGGTAAGATACAAGCCCCGGCCAGGCGGGACCAGAGCGCCCCTCCCCCCGGCTCCTGGCGGGTGGAAAGAAACCGGAGCGGTTTTTTTTTTGTTTTGGCGAGTGCTTTTTGGAAGCCTTAAAGGGACAGGGACCCCGGTGCTAGGGAGGCTGGTGAGCGGGTGCCTGGGACCGGCACCTGAGGACAAAGAATATCGCGCGTTTTTCCCAGCGGGACCGGTGGGCGGGTGCTTTTCCTTGAAGGGACAGGGACACTGGTGCTACGGAGACAGGGTAGCAGGACCAGTGAGCGGGTGCCTGGGACCAGCGCCTGAGGACTAAAAAAAAAATCGCGTGTTTTTTCCTTTTATTTTTTTTTTTCTGTTCCCTCTCTCATTGTTGCTGTTGTTGTTTTGGTTTGGAGAGTGCTTTTTGGAAGTCCTAAAGGGGCAGGACAGGACACTTACACCAGAGGCAGGAAATCTGGGAATCTCTGGGCACTCTAACCCCCTGGGCAACAGGGAGCACAGAGGCCCCTTACGGAGATAAATAGCCTCCGGCCGCTCCCCCTCCAACGAGGCTCCACCATTTTGGAGGAGCAGCCCCAGCTAGGCCCACAGCAACAGCGGAGATAAACCCCATAGCAACCGGGCAGGAAGCAGAAGCCCTGTCTGCGCACAGCTGCACAGCACAAGCCACTAGAGGTCACTATTCTCCCAGGAGAGGAAGGCCACAAACCAACAAGAAGGGAAGCTCTTCCAGTGGTCACTTGTACCAGCTCTGCAAACTATCTCTATCACCATGAAAAGGCAAAACTACAGGCAGACAAAGATCACAGAGACAACACCTGAGAAGGAGACAGATCTAACTAGTCCTCCTGAAAAAGAATTCAAAATAAAAATCAAGAACATGCTGACAGAGACGCAGAGAAAAATGCAAGAGCAATGGGATGAAGTCCGGAGGGAGATCACAGATGTCAGGAAGGAGATCACAGAAGTGAAACAATCCCTGGAAGGATTTATAAGCAGAATGGATAAGACGCAAGAGGCCATTGAAGGAAGAGAAGCCAGAGAACAGGAACGTATAGAAGCTGACATGGAGAGAGATAAAAGGATCTTCAGGAATGAAACAACACGAAGAGAACTATGTGACCAAGCCAAAAGGAATAATATTCGTATTATAGGGATACCAGAAGAAGAAGAAAGAGGAAAAGGGATAGAAAGTCTCTTTGAAGAAACAATTGCTGAAAACTTTCCCAAACTGGGGGAGGAAATAATCGAACAGACCATGGAATTACACAGAACCCCCAACAGAAAGGATCCAAGGAGGACAACATCAAGACACATAGTAATTAATATGGCAAGGATCAAGGACAAGGAAAGAGTTTTAAAGGCAGCTAGAGAGAAAAAGGTCACCTATAAAGGAAAACCCATCAGGCTAACATCAGACTTCTCGACAGAAACCCTACAGGGCAGAAGAGAATGGCATGATATATTTAATGCAGTGAAACAGAAGGGCCTTGAACCAAGGATACTGTATCAACCACGACTATCATTTAAATAAGATGGCGGGATTAGACAATTCCCAGACAAGCAAAGGCTGAGGGAATTTGCTTCCCACAAACCACCTCTACAGGGCATCTTACAGGGACTTCTCTAGATGGGAGCACTCCTAAAAAGAGCACAGAACAAAACACACAACAGATGAAGAATGGAGGAGGAATAAGAAGGGAGAGAAGAAAAGAATCTCCAGACAGTGTATATAACAGCTCAATAGCAAGCTAAGTTAGGCAGTAAGATATCAAAGAAGCTAACCTTGAACCTTTGGTAACCACGAATCTAAAGCCTGCAATGGCAATAAGTTCATATCTCTCAATAGTCACCCTAAATGTAAATGGACTTAATGCACCAATCAAAAGACACAGAGTAATAGAATGGATAAAAAAGCAAGACCCATCTATATGCTGCTTACAAGAAACTCACCTTACACCCAAAGACAAGCATAGACTAAAAGTCAAGGGATGGAAAAACATATTTCAGGCAAACAACAGTGAGAAGAAAGCAGGGGTTGCAGTACTAATATCACACAAAATAGACATCAAAACAAAGAAAGTAACAAGAGATAAAGAAGGACATTACATAATGATAAAGGGCTCAGTCCAACAAGAGGATATAACCATTATAAATATACATGCACCCAATACAGGAGCACCAGCATATGAGAAGCAAATACTAACAGAACTAAAGAGGGAAATAGACTGCAATGCATTCATTTTAGGAGACTTCAACACACCACTCACCCCAAAGGATAGATCAACTGGGCAGAAAATAAGTAAGGACACACAGGCACTGAACAACACACTAGAACAGATGGACCTAATAGACATCTATAGAACTCTACATCCAAAAGCAACATGATATACATTCTTCTCAAGTGAACATGGAACATTCTCCAGAATAGACCACATACTAGCTCAGAAAAAGAGCCTCAGTAAACTCGAAAATATTGAAATTCTACCAACCAATTTTTCAGACCACAAAGGTATAAAACTAGAAATAAATTCTACAAAGAAAAAAAAAAGCTCACAAACACATGGAGGCTTAACAACATGCTACTAAATAATCAATGGATCAATGAACAAATCAAAACAGAGACCAAGGAATATATAGAAACAAATGACAACAACAACACTAAGCCCCAACTTCTGTGGGACGCAGCGAAAGCAGTCTTAAGAGGAAAGTATATAGCAATCCAGGCACACTTGAAGAAGGAAGAACAATCCCAAATGAATAGTCTAACATCACAATTATCAAAACTGGAAAAAGAAGAACAAATGAGGCCTAAAGTCAGCAGAAGGAGGGACATAATAAAGATCAGAGAAGAAATAAACAAAATTGAGAAGAATAAAACAATACCAAAAAACAACGAAACCAAGGGCTGGTCTTTGAGAAAATAAACAAAATAGATAAGCCTCTAGCCCAACTTATTAAGAGAAAAAGAGAATCAACACAAATCAACATAATCATAAATGAAAATGGAAAAATCACGACAGACTCCACAGAAACACAAAGAATTATTAAAGACTACTATGAAAACCTATATGCCAACAAGCTGGAAAACCTAGAAGAAATGGAAAACTTCCTAGAAAAATACAACCTCCCAAGACTGACCAAGGAAGAAACACAAAAGTTAAACAAACCAATTACGAGCAAAGAAATTGAAATGGTAATCAAAAAACTACCCAAGAACAAAACCCCGGGGCCGGACGGATTTACCTCGGAATTTTATCAGACACACAGAGAAGACATAATACCCATTCTCCTTAAAGTTTTCCAAAAAATAGAAGAAGAGGGAACACTCCCAAACTCATTCTATGAAGCCATAATCACCCTAATACCAAAACCAGGCAAAGACCCCACCAAAAAAGAAAACTACAGACCAATATCCCTGATGAACATAGATGCAAAAATACTCAACAAAATATTAGCAAACAGAATTCAACAGTATATCAAAAGGACCATACACCATGACCAAGTGGGATTCATCCCAGGGATGCAAGGATGGTACAACATTCGAAAATCCATCAATATCATCCACCACATCAACAAAAAGAAAGACAAAAACCACATGATCATCTCCATAGATGCTGAAAAAGCATTTGACAAAATTCAACATCCATTCATGATAAAAACTCTCAGCAAAATGGGAATAGAGGGCAAGTACCTCAACATAATAAAGGCCATATATGATAAACCCACAGCCAGCATTATACTGAACAGCGAGAAGCTGAAAGCATTTCCTTTGAGATCGGGAACCAGACAGGGATGCCCACTCTCCCCACTGTTATTTAACATAGTACTGGAGGTCCTAGCCACGGCAATCAGACAAAACAAAGAAATACAAGGAATCCAGATTGGTAAAGAAGAAGTTAAACTGTCACTATTTGCAGATGATATGATACTGTACATAAAAAACCCTAAAGACTCCACTCCAAAACTACTAGAACTGATATCAGAATACAGCAAAGTTGCAGGATACAAAATTAACACACAGAAATCTGTAGCTTTCCTATACACTAACAACAAATCAATAGAAAGAAAAATCAGGAAAACAATTCCATTCACCATTGCATCAAAAAGAATAAAATACCTAGGAATAAACCTAACCAAAGAAGTGAAAGACTGATACTCTGAAAACTACAAGTCACTCTTAAGAGAAATTAAAGGGGACACTAATAAATGGAAACTCATCCCATGCTCATGGCTAGGACGAATTAATATCGTCAAAATGGCCATCCTGCCCAAAGCAATATACAGATTTGATGCAATCCCTCTCAAATTACCAGCAACATTCTTCAATGAATTGGAACAAATAATTCAAAAATTCATATGGAAACACCAAAGACCCCGAATAGCCAAAGCAATCCTGAAAAAGAAGAATAAAGTAGGGGGGATCTCACTCCCCAACTTCAAGCTCTACTACAAAGCCATAGTAATCAAGACACTATGGTACTGGCACAAGAACAGAGCCACAGACCAGTGGAACAGATTAGAGACTCCAGAAATTAACCCAAACATATATGTTCAATTAATATTTGATAAAGGAGCCATGGACATACAATGGCAAAATGACAGTCTCTTCAACAGATGGTGCTGGCAAAACTGGACAGCTACATGTAGGAGAATGAAACTGGACCATTGTCTAACCCCATATACAAAGGTAAACTCAAAATAGATCAAAGACCTGAATGTAAGTCATGAAACCATTAAACTCTTGGAAAAAAACATAGGCAAAAACCTCTTAGACATAAACATGAGTGACCTCTTCTTGAACATATCTCCCTGGGCAAGGAAAACAACAGCAAAAATGAGCAAGTGGGACTACATTAAGCTGAAAAGCTTCTGTACAGTGAAAGACACCATCAATAGAACAAAAAGGAACCCTACAGTATGGGAGAATATATTTGAAAATGACAGATCCTATAAAGGCTTGACGTCCAGAATATATAAAGAGCTCACACGCCTCAACAAACAAAAACAAATAACCCAATTAAAAAATGGGCAGAGGAACTGAACAGTTCTCTAAAAAAGAAATACAGATGGCCAAGAGACACATGAAAAGATGTTCCACATCACTAATTATCAGAGAAATGCAAATTTAAACTACAATGAGGTATCACCTCACACCAGTAAGGATAGCTGCCATCCAAAAGCAAACAACAACAAATGTTGGCGAGGCTGTGGAGAAAGGGGAACCCTCCTACACTGCTGGTGGGAATGTAAATTAGTTCAACCAAATGCTCAAAACAGACCTACCATTTGACCCAGGAATTCCACTCCTAGGAATTTACCCTAAGAACGCAGCAATCACGTTTGAGAAAGACAGATGCACCCCTATGTTTATCGCAGCACTATTTACAATAGCCAAGAATTGGAAGCAACCTAAATGTCCATCGGTAGATTAATGGATAAAGAAGATGTGGTACATTTACACAATGGAATACTACTCAGCCATAAGAAGTGGAAAAATCCAACCATTTGCAGCAACATGGATGGAGCTGGAGAGTATTATGCTCAGTGAAATAAGCCAAGCGGAGAAAGAGAAATACCAAATGATTTCACTCATCTGAGGAGTATAGGAACAAAGGAAAAACTGAAGGAACAAAACAGCAGCGGAATTACAGAATCCAAAAATGGACTAACAGGTACCAAAGGGAAAGGAACTGGGGAGGGTGGGTGGGCAGGGCGGGATAAGGGGTGTGTGTGAAAAAGGAGGGTATTAAGATTAGCATGCATGGGGGGGAGGGAGAAAGGGGAGGGTGTGCTGCACAACACAGAGAGGACAAGTAGTGACTCTACAACATTTTGCTAAGCTGATGGACAGTAACCGTAATGTGGTTCTTAGGGGGGGCCTGATATAGGGGAGAGCATAGTAAACATAGTATTCTTCATGTAAGTGTAGATTAAAAATTAAAAAAAAAAAAGAAAGAAAGAAAGAAAGAAAAGGGGGATTACTCCTTGATAGGATAAAACTATTGGTAAATCAAAGATCAACGCATGCTTTAAATATCCTTAATGTTGATCACTTAAAGGGTGTCAGATGATTGGCTATGGAGGTACTCTTTTCTGATAATATTCCTTTCTCTTAAAAAAAAAAAACATCAGTTACTGTGTGCTGACCTCCAATGAGTTCTGCACAGTGGTATAGAGAGCATGTCAAAGTGTGGGCAAAGGGTCTTTTTGTTTCTATGCAGAAGATGAAGGCCTAGCTTGGATACCCAGAAAATGAACTAAGATATGATATGAGGAGGAGCTTCCAGCATCAGCACTCTCTGGAGGACTTGTGCCAGGGGATGATCATCAAAAAGCCTCCACAGGGATCTGGACGATGCTGCGATTGTGGCTGCATCCAGCCCACCATCTCCTGGACTTGCCATAGGAATGAGGAGGGAGATGTCTAGGCTGGCATGTGCATACAGTGAGACAACGAATTTGACCGTATCTGTACTGTTGGAACTCAACCAGGAGTTGGGAGGGGTGCAAGTTGTAGCACTCCAAAATCTTATAACTATAGATTATCTACGGTTAAAAGAACATATGGGATGTGAACAGATCCCAGAAATGGGCTGCTTTAATTTGTCTGATTTCTCTCCGACTGTTCAAGCACAGCTGGACAATATTCATCATATCACAGACAAATTTTCACAAATGCCTAGGGTGCCTAAATGGTTTTCTTGGCTTCACTGGAGATGGATGGTAATTATAGATTTGCTTTGTTTATGTCACCCTATTCCTATTATGTTAATATGTGTGTGCAAATTAGTTAGTAGTTTAAAACCTATACATACTTAAGGTACTCTACAAGAAGGTATGTCAAAGAAATAATCAATCCTCCCATGTTTTCTTCCATATGCTACCTCTATAGCTTTTCTTCTTCCTTCCTAATTACAACCCTTAAATAGAATTCGTGCCTCGTATCGAATTTACCGAGTATCATAATTCCTCCAGGTGGTAAAGATACCTCGAGACAAGTGCTGGGCATAGAAGCCACAGGGCATGAATCTGCAAAGAAGTAAAAAGGTAACCTTTTCAAACAATATTGCTTCTCTCTCACTTACCAACTTTACATTTCCCTGTATGGCCCCGGAAGATGACTGGTTAGCCAGAGACGGGTAAGATTCCTCAAGGGAGGAACAACCTAAGACAGGCACAGTCGCAGGGGGGCCATCAGGTGAGAATTTGGGGATCAACAGAGGTGAGGCTCAGAACCTCACCCCCCCTGCTTTGAGAGAAATCTTCTGCATCCATGGATGTTTTGCTGCCCTTGTCTAGCCTGGATTAATACTTAGTCCATAGGCACACATCTGATCATCTGATCATCTACATTTGCCCTCTTTACAGCACTAAACTATGTTTTCTACCTTTATCTCGCATCTACCTACCACTTCAGCATTTTATTAAAAATAAAAATAATAGTAATAATAAAGGGAGAAATGTGGGATCAACATATAAATCAAGTACAAAAATCAAACGAATATTCATATTTGACCTGATTGTTTATAGGTCATAATGCGTGATCAAAACCGAAAGTTTCTGTGATTACTGCCCTTGTACTGTTCACCATGTAAGAATTTATTCACTATGTAAGAATTCGTTCACCATGTAAGAACTTGTTCGTTATGCTTCAGAAGATTGGAGACTGATGAGAATTAGGGTTGAGATGGATTAATGATTGTACATTGAGCATTGACCCCCCTATACTGAATTTTATTGTTGTTAACAACCATTTGATCAATAAATATGAGAGATGCCCTCTCAAAAAAAGAAAAAAGTAATCATCAGATTTTATATACTTGACAGTTACTCTCAAAACATACATAATTCACAAAAGTCCCAGAAACCTGGGCCATGAAGAGACTTAGTGAATTCTCTCTCAAGTTGGCCAATTTATGCCACCAAAAATCAGTATTTTTATTTCTGCCTCAACTGTTAGGCTTTATGACTGAGAGTGCCTTTATGTTGTTCTCTTTGCCTGCTTACCTACTTGCTTATTTGTTATCTTTTCCAATTTCATCTCTTTCATCTGTGCATAGTTGAGAGAAATAGTTGCAAAAAAGAAAAAAGCTATTTTATTTTTTCCCCTACAATTCCCTTTCTCAATGATTCAGGTTTCCTAAAAGGAGAACATGAGGTAAGGCATACATTCTAATCTTATTGAATGTGGGGCCTTCAATTATTTCAGAGACACGAGTGAGAATAAAAAGACAGCAAGGCAGGAAAAGAGAGGAAGTGGTGCATTGCAGAGCTGACTACTGGGAAATAGGACTTGGTTACACTGCTAGAGGAAAAGAAGACAGCTTACCTGGCTTCATCTATCTCCATTCCATAATTGGTTAAAACTAAACCCAAAGGGCATTAACATTTTCGTGTTATGTTACCTGGCCACTCCAAAGAGCCCTCTGGGAAGCCAGATTCCTTAACGATTTTCTTGCCAATGGGTTTCAGTCCCCAGGCAAGTTCGCTATGGATTCAGTGTGACCAAAGAAAATGACAGTAAAACGTTCTTGGGGTGAAAGGGTTATACTCAACCTTATTTCCATGGTGACAGGTCAGTCACTAGAAGCCCATTCACTCAGAGCGAGTCTGTATGCAGCAAGCCAGTCTCTGCCTCTGGGCCCCTCTGTCCACACAGCCGTCCTGCACTGCCATCCTCTGGGCCTCTCTGCCTGCACAGCCATCCTACACAGTTGTCCCACACAGCCGTCCTCTGGGCCTCTGTCCTTGGTGCTGCCACCACTCCAGCCTCTGCTTGCTCTCCTGCAGCCTTGAAGCCCTGCCGCCGTGTGCCTCACAGAGCACTGGGCGGAGCTCTTTTTTATAGAGTCAACAGCCATGTATTGCCCACAGGTGTGCAGTGAGCTAGTCAACCAGGGCCAGGTGAGAATCCTGGCCACAGGAACTCTCATTTTATCCACATGATACAGCAGCTAATTAACAAGAGGGAAAGGCTCTCATCATCGAGGCGAGAGGAAAGCTGCAGTGTGTGAAGAGCTATCAGGGAGGCAGGCACTGTCCTATTTTGGTTTGCGAGCATGGGGGAGGGGGGCAATGGGGGTGAACTGCACAGGGGTCCCACATCACTTGTGCTGGCCGAGTCTATGTGCCTTTCTCCATCAACCTGACTCAATCAACCCGTTTCGATTTGGTATCTAAGAATGTCTTCCATGTTTAGGATGGTTCTGTCTACTCAGAACACTTTTCTGAGGATTAATTTTACAATCTGAGGTAGTTCAAGC
This sequence comes from Manis javanica, assembly GCF_040802235.1. Lineage (NCBI taxonomy): Eukaryota > Metazoa > Chordata > Mammalia > Pholidota > Manidae > Manis > Manis javanica. The sequence goes on from NC_133161.1 coordinate 73,781,773, forward strand.
CATCCCATTGGGATGCCACTTCCCACTCTTTTCTAGAGGCCCCTCATGTTCAGATGGTCCAGATGGTTCGGTCTTACCATTTTGTCTAGATTCTTTCACATACCTTTCTCCCTCAGGGGTTCATGCCACCTTCCACACTGCAGAGTGCAAGCAAGTAGTTCCTGGAGGGAGTCAAATGGTGTCTTAGCTTTGACTATTGTGACAAAATACTACTGGGGTCTTGGAAGTACTTGGAAAAGTCCTGGCGGCTGGAACACAGAGATGGTGTTGTCAGCACAGTCAGGTGCAGGAGGGCCCTCCTCCTCACTGCAGACTGCCGCGTTCTCACGTGCTCACGCGGCAGAACACATTGAGCCTGCTCTCTGCTATCTTGTAAGGTCGCCTACAAATACCATTAGACCTCAACATGGGAATTTTAGGGAGCCTCAAACCTTCAGTCCATAACAGCTGGAAACATTCTCAATTTGAGCTAATTGATCTTCTCCTTACAGTTATCCTGACATAGGAAACTCCACAAATTGAAACAGTACTTTACCAGAGGCCTTACCCAATATGTAAGGCTTATTAAGATTTTAAAGTCTGATGATAATTTAAAAATGTGTATTTCTTGTTAAAATATCTTGTTTTTATTATAGGGCTAAAAAGAATGCATTATTATTATGGAAAATTTGAATAGAAGGAAGTATTTCCCTACCCTTTTGTTACCTCCCACCCTAGACTCAGAGTTTAAACAAGTCTTAAACCTTGTTTCAAGGAGAATGGAATTTATTTCCAGTTTTACCTGTAGCAGACTGAAGACTATATTGATCTGCTAAGCATGGGTTATTTTGGACTTTCAGACCACAAGACGTACAAGTCAAACGCTCTTACGTTTTTAAGATCTTTTTTCCCACAGTTAGGTTAGCATGAGCTTGTCATATGCACATGTTTCGTCCTTTGGCCTCTGTTGATAATGGGCATAGAGTTGAGAGAAGCAGCAGTCAAAGGTGCACTCCACATGTCCCTTTCTGGCAATGCCGTGAGACCTTTTCCTCCTACTGAACAAGTCCGCTTTGTCCTGAAAGAAAGAAGGCGGTTCTCTCTGCCTGTTGAGCAAGTTCAATTTAAAATCTTGTGGGAAGAATTTCACAGCATGCAAGCAGAAACAATTTTACTGCCTCTATTTTCAGAATCTCTTCAAATTACAATAATATGCCCAAGAAACATATGAGAAAAAACAATTGTCTGGGGCTGAAACAGAGGTTTTACATTTTAAATCAAAGTTAAAAAAATCACTTTGCTCCCCAAAACTGTAACTTTTCTTGAAGTATGGTATTTAAAATTGGAAAATAAACTCTTCAGAACAAAGAAAAAAATACTTGGGTAAAATAACTCTTTTCTATAAATCTCAGACTCCTCCAGATAAAAAAGCCTCTCATAGCTTGTATGATGTTTTTTAAATGAATTATGGTATTAATATGCATTGAAATTTCTCTATTTCATTTATTTTATTATTAGGTAAAAATTATATATTACTCACTTTTAGTGTTCATCACGCTTAAGGAAAACATCTGAATAAGGAAAGATTTAGTTCCCATGTTTCATAATCCTCTATGAAGATTGTGTTCACATTTTTGCATTTATATTTTGATTGACGTGACTGAGGTTTATTATGATCCAAATGAGGATATGATACAATATATTGTTTTACAAAGCAGCACTTCTTTTTAGTTATGTTTCTTATGGTGAAATTAAAATTTGTTGCTTCTAATATTTACAGTGAGAGATAGGCCTGGAAATTAAAATTGGTTACATCTGTGTAGACCTCAAAAATCGTTATAGAAAATTTACAAATGAAGTAGGCAACTTGACAGATAACCACCGTTAGACATTTGGGAGCTGAGGAGTTGATTGATTAGTAAATTAATTAATTTTTATGCATAATCTATTTCCTGAGCAGAATTATTTGAGGATTTTAAAAAATGTTTACATATGCATGTTTAATGATGAATTTAGGCAGGGGGTAATCAGGTACTAATACACCTGGCTGTGAGAGCAATTGCTAAGTAGATACTGACTTGCCAGTACAAGCTATAGAACGTTGCTAGGGTTGCAAGACTCAGTGGCATGAGGATGAAAGTCTGTTTAGAGCCCTAGCCAATTCTCTGCTATTCTAATACAATGATTCACTCAAATAATTTCTCTTTCATTAATGGGATAATCCAAATAATTTTGTTTCATTTAAGTACTTGGCCTTGCTTTCTGAAATAATAAAAATAGGCATATTACAAATACAAAAAGAAAAATCATTTATACCTTAGCAAGAATGTGATAGTAAAATTTTTGGCTTCTTAAGAAAAAGGAGACTTTATCAGACATTAAAACATTTCTTTAAATGCATTAAGTGCTTCTCCAGAGTTGAGTCACTAACAACCTGAAATCTATAGAAAATATCTTAAACTGAAATTCAAAGATGGGAAAAATATCTCTGGGTAACTAAAATAGTCATCATAGAACTTGTCTGATAAAACCAGCATAAAATAACTAACACAACAAGCCCATGAACAAAAAGCCAATCTGGATGGAGATATTCAGCTCTGCATTATTAGGCCTCCTCCTTCTAATAAAGTTTTTGGCTGTCTCATTTCCCAGCTCACTGCCAACTGGAAACCATCACTAAGCAGAAACTAGCACCACTACAGGCACGTGCACTGAAACAAGGAGAGTGAGAAACCCGACCACATTCAATCAACAGAGGAGAAAAAGTTGTCTAAGGTAACCTGAGAACATGTAAACGACCTGTAAGTGCCAGTCACTGACTGTAAGAACATCACTGAAATATCTCACATTGAAGTAAGGAACATGCAAAGTACTATAATCTGTTTACTAATTTGGAAAATTCTATTTTTAAACATATTATTTTGACAATAGCCAGCAATTTGTCCAGCAGTAAATATTGCTTTTTACCTTTTGTTAGAATATAAAAAGTTTGTCATATCGTCCCTCAGTGAGATCCTATGTCAAACCCTCCAGGTTGAAGTCCGAAAATACCAAGTGTCTGGGTGACATAGTGTAATGCAGACTCATGGTGCTGCTGGTTAGTGGTAAATGGCAAGAATAAGCTAGTAAATGTGGACATGCAGCAATTACAACTTTGACAGAAAAAAATCACTGAAATATGGTAGGATATAGGCAAGTTTCTTAACAGCATTGTGGAAATAAAGAAAAAAACAGCTGTCAAAAATAATGTTAATAAATTTTAGTACATTTACTCAATTGTATAAAACTATGAAAATGAAATTTTTTCCATTCGATTTTATCTACTGACAATATATACATAAGTTTACAGAAGATTAGCTCTGTGCTGATTCCATTTTTATTAAATTCATTGCAACCAAAACTAAATAATACATTAAACCCTATTACATCTAAATAGTTGCATATCTTGGTCATCATCTAGTGTTGGAAAAAAAATATATTTCTGAAACTTGAAAATATTTAACAAAAGAACTAAATGTATTTAAAACAATGTACTAAGTATGGGAGTTTTGCTATATAGTGACTGAAAAATACAATAGATTTTCAAAGCCAGTCTTAACACTATTTTAAACTTACAACAGTTATTTTTTTCATAGGATGCTAAAATATTAGAGAGGAGAGAAAACATTTATTGTCAATAACTTAACAAAATATTTTAAGGTCAAAATTTGCCACTGTCATTATCAACATCAAATGAAAATGTTTTATCTGGGATTTTAAAAAGAAGTCTAGTGTAGGTCGCCAGCTATAAATATATCCCTAACATGCATCCCTTACCCCACTCAGAGAAACACTTCAGAAACAAAAACATAGAAGCCCAAAATACTACAGGGTATCATCAATATGGTTAGTTTTATAAAAATAAGAACTTTCTTAGTAAAATCTTTAAAATACTGTGCGATGACATGAGGAACAGCTATTAAGAAAGTTATGTGAATATTAGAGTGAAGAACATAAAAATAATTGGCAGAGTTAAACTGTTTTCTTTTCACTAAGTTGGGCATTCTAAATTGACCCTTTCTATGATTAGTTACGTGCTTATCTACCAGAAAGTTCTAAATTTAAAAGCAAAACTTTTGGGCAAAAAAGCCCCTTCAAAATATAGCTTAGTATTTTTAAAAGAACTTTGGAGTATAATGTACATTTATGTGGTTCAAAGAGCAAAAACAAATAGGGATAGTCGAGTTTTTCTTCTTAGCCTTCATCTACCCAGTTTCTTATATATTCTTCTAGACTTTATGATTATACAAGAAAATAAGCATATGTATTTTTATCATGCCCTCTCTTTGTATACAAAATGTGTCATTTTATACATACTGTTCAAATGTTGACTTCTTTCAAGTAATATTAGTCTTGGAATTCTTTCCATGTAAATACATCCAGTACATCTTCATTTAAAAAGAAAAATAGCTGCCTGGTGTTCCTTTATATGAACTCACCATAGTTAACTTGCAGTCCCTTATTGGTGAATGTTTGTGGCAGGCTTTGTCCGTATTTGCCAATATTCACTTCCTATTCTTTGAGATCAGTTCCGTATCCTGTGAAGAAAGTCCTGGCCCTGTGTCTTCTTCTAACCAATGAAGTAGGAGAAAGAGTGAATGCTCTGTTCTGCTCTCTTTTCCTCCTTTCCCTCCCTCTCCAATAGAAAATGAAAACAGTACAATTCTAGATGTATCCTTTTTATCAACCTGGGATCTAGAAGGAACAGAGTGATTTGGACGTGTGCTGAACACCTGTGTGAATGAGAAACACCACAAAGCATATGCTTCATTTGCTACCATGGCATTAACCTAGATGGTCATGACTGATGCGGAAAGTGTACCAGGATGTGTGAGCTGCCCTCACACAGACCCTGCAAGTCACTGGCAGCCTGGTGAGGAAATGAGTGGTGAGAAAAGTGTTGCTAGAGCTGGAAGGACACAGCTCTATGCTTTGAAGAAAAGTGATAAAACTGTTGCTTGCAATAACTTGGAAAGTCATTAACATCCTGTACAGTTTGATGGACACGTTGGAAAACAGAATCCTAGTAGTATGGGTTATCTACTGTTAGTTGTACTTAAAAGGAATGCCAAGATGTAATGAGCCTAGGGGGGAAACTGCCAGTTTGAAAGAACTGGAAAGAGAGACAGACTTGAAAATAAGAAATCAAGACACAATTTCCTCTAGGAAATCTCAAGAATTAAGAGAAAGTCTTTGAAATCAGCCTTGTAGAAAGGTCATATAAAACATATGTACTGTATAACAATTGCTAAAATGTCTGAACAGGTTAAGTGGCAAGGCATACATTCTTTTTTCATTGGAAAAATGTTAGTGAAAAATGACTAAGAATGTGACTTTCTTACAAAAAAAAAAAAGAAACAAAGCCCTGAAAGCTCAAGGTACCTGCAATTAAGTATATTTAGAGAGGCAAGGCTTGAGAAGAATTGTGAATGTGCCTATTTATAAATAAATTGAGAGAATTAGTATATTAAGAGAAACACTAGCCTGGCCTTAAGTAGACTGTTATGTTTCCAACTGTCTGTGGGCAGAAAATGGGCTGAGAAAGCTTTTCACCACTTAAAAAATTATACTGTCATGTGTCTTCTTCAGTTGTAGCCAGGGAAGATAATGGAGAGAGAACGACCTCCCAGAGGGTGGGTTCAAGGACCACGGGCAGCAGGGAACCCATGACCTGACCACTGTCTTCAAGAGGACAAATCAGAGCCCTATCAGTGATCATTCGCCACCCCCAGGACAGAGCTCATTTCTGTATGTGGCCAGCATGAATTGACATTGCTAAATGAGTAACCAGTGTGTGTTTCTGTATTTCTCGATCTGAATGGAAATGTTTGAGCAGGTATGCTGGCCTTATTTCCCTTCTGTATGTCTGGCAGAGAGTGTCTGCATATGATGAACTCCTGGAATCACCTAGGGCTTTGAGCTCAAAGCACTAAATGAGTGGAAGGTTTGGGTCATTTTCCTTGGGAGGAGGTGAGTATGAGAAAGAGAAAGAAAACCAAATATTTGCTGATATGAAGGGAAAGACTGTGGTAATGCCTACTACAGTTCACCAGTATTCAATTCCCTACTCTGCAAGAGAATTATGTTCAAATTCCTTATCTCATTAGGGCCGAAACTGGCTGAATGCCTTGCTTTTGCCAAAGAAATGTAAATAGAACTGATATAGTCAGTATCTTTACAGCACAGGGATACTTCTGTTACCTCAGCCCTCAAAGTTTGTCAGGTCCTATTGCATAAGTTAGACTCTAGTAGGAAGATACATTCTTTAAGCAGTATCTTAATGAGTATATAAATGAGAAATAAAATTTTACTGTTTTAAACCATTGCAATTTTGGTATTGTCTGTTACTTCAGCATACCTAGCCTAACCTGATACATGAGTTACTTTCAGACTTTTTCTATGACAAATACAGGTACATGGCTTATACATACCATTTTGAAAATGTGTAACTAGACTTAATAATTCCACTTTTTTGAGAATTTAAACTATAAGTCAAAGTGTATAGTTTTGATATGTAGCCAAACTGCCCTCCATTACAATGCTATCAATTTATATTTACTTACTAGGAATTTGTTTATTCAGACTTGACAAGAAAGTGTATTATCAAAAATTTGGATAGTCAATCTGGAAAGCTAAGATTTTTCAAATGAGTGAAAAAAAATGTTGGCTTCATCATTTAAAGAAAGCATTTTATAAAATGGATGTTCAACATGTTTCCATTGTTGTGTGCTATTTGAAGCCAATACAGGTATGGACATCAAAACCTCAACTTTTATAGAATTATAAATGTAGACACTTCCATTGAAGAGTTTCATATCTAATTTTTAAAATGTGTGATATCTGATTGATTAGGGAAACTACTGATTTAAGTAAATGTATACATTTATTGAGAAAATTAAAATAATGAAGGAGAAACATCATGTGATTATAATGTTAGATGTATAAATAACATTTGATAAGATTCAGAATTCATTTGTGGAAAAAAATTCGATAAACTGGGAATATAAGATAATTTCCTTAATCTGATAAATGGTATCTATAAAATATATTTGAAAGACATTCTAGTTAATGGTGAAATATGGAAAACTTCCCACTAGAGATGGGAATAAGATGAGAGTGGCAGCTTATGACACTTCTATTAAACATTGTATTAAACATCTTAATCAATTCTATAAGTCATGAAAAGGAAAGAAAATACAAAAGAATTAGATACAGATCCACCATTATTAATAGATGACATGACTGTGAATAGAGAAAAATCCAAAAAGAATGAATAAACAATAGTAACAAGGTCACTGGATAGCAGATAAGTATATAGAAGACAATTCCATGTCTGTTTCTAAGCAACTAGAAATGACATTGTATAAAGTTATTAAGAATGCAGAGAAAAAGATAGTTGAGTAGGAAGGCAAGGCAGAAACCTCCTCCCCAAAACACATAAAACACGAAAATAAAGCAAATACAACTAAACCTGCAAATGACATGAAGACTGAAGAACTCACTACCCACATCTGGGGAAGAAGAGGAGACCTTACAGAAAAGGGTATAGTGGTAAAGCCAAGGCCTGGTAGGACCCAAGGCCTCCCCCAATCCCAACCCACAGGTGGGAGAAAGAGGAACAGAGCAGGGATGGGGTAGGAGCCCAGAATCATTGAACACCTGGACCTGGAGATCTGCCCTGGGAGTATGAGCCCACATTAGTGGTGCTCTGCTGATTAGTGAGGCTGGACAACAAAGACAGGCAGAACTGGGGAAGCTGAGATTCCAGCTGCTTGTGGAAAATAGGCATGCACTACTGGCCCCCAGAGTCAAAAGCAAAGTGAGCAGTTTGAAAGACTTCCAAGCATGGGAGGGGTGCCAGATGGGCACGTTTTGGCCAGAGCTCTGATCTTAGGAGAAAGGGCAGGTGGACAATATGTCCCCAGCCCACCCTCAGACCAACAGGTTGGCAAATCTCAGGAGCCTCTGATGTTCTATCTGCCCTCTGGCAACATAGCCTGAAGGCTCTTCCCTGTGTGCACAGCTGGCATTCAACCCACTTGGCCCAGCAGTAGTGTCAGACTTTGCTCCCAGGTAGGCAGAGGAAGGGCCTATCAGCTTTCTCAGCTCCATCTGAGTCCAGCAAGGGAGGTGCCTGCAGGAGCCAGCCCCAGGAGCTCCTTTCTCCTCACAGGCACTGGGTCCTGCATGCCTGCAGGCCCTGCCATTGCTTTAGGCCAAGTGAAGTGTGGCCCCACCCACAGCAACTCCAGCAGCACAGCCCCATGACTTCTCCCTGTGCATACAAATGGCCCACTTGGCCCAGCAGTGGTGTCAGACTTTGCTGTCGGGTAGGCAGAGGGAGATCCTCCAGCTTTCTTGGCCGCATTTTGACCAAGCTATGGAGATTCCTGCGGCCAGCCCCAGAAGCTCCTTCCTCCTCATAAGCATGAGGACATACATGCCCATGGCCCCCACCATTACTGCAGAGCAGTCAGAGGCAGTCCTGTCCATAGCAACTCCAGCATAGACTTCTGCGCTGATCACAAAGACATGGCTGGAGCAAACTGCCTGCCTGATCAGACCACCACAAACCAGACAGCAAAATGGCACTGCTCACAGCAGGCCAAAAAGTAAAGTGAAGAGATCCACACTGGAAATTAAAGAGTCTTGGGCTTCTGGACACTAGAAGGAGCCTCCTTCATAAAGCTATTACTACCTAGGAAGAAACAAAGAAACACTAGCAAAATGATGAAACAAAATAATATGTTCCAAACAAATCTACAAGACAAAGCACCAGAAAGAGAGCTGAATGAAACAGAAATTACCAATCTCTTTGATGAAGACTTCAAAGTAAAAGTCATAAACATGCTCACATATCTACAGAAAAATATGCAAGATCTCAGGGAGGACTTCAACAAAAGGAAGAACTGCAAAAGAAATGATAGCTGAAGAATACAATATCTGAAATGAAACATGCAATGGAGAGATTTAATAGCAGATTATCATAGGTTAAAGAAATTGTAAATGATATGGAAATTAGGGAAAAGGAAAACAATGGGGCCAAAAAGCAGAGAAAAACGGATCTCTAGGAATGAAATAATAATAAGAGAGCTGTGTGACCAATCCAAACTGATCAATATTTGCATAATAGGGATCCCAGGAGAAGAGAGAAACAAAGGGATAACAAGTCTCATTGAGGAAACAATTGTTGATAACTTCCCCAGTCTGGTGAAGGAAATAGACACTCAGGTCACAGAAGTGAAGAGAGCCCCTAACAGAAGGAACCCCAGGAAGACAACACCCCAGGAGCTATAATAATTAAAGTGGCAAAGATCAAGGATAAGAAAAGGAATTGACAACAGCCAGAGAGAAAAAAAGATTATTTATAAAGGAAACCCCATCAGGCTATCAGCAGACTTCTTAGTAGAAACTTTACAGGCCAGAAGGGAGTGGCATGATACATTTAATGTAATTAAACACAAGGACCTCCCACCAAGAATAGTCTACCCAGCAACATTATCATTTAAATTTGAAGCAGGGATTAAACAATTCCCAGATAAATGAAAGTTGAAGGAATTCACCACCACTAAGCCAGCCCTACAGGATATATTAAAGGGACTGCTGTAGATGGAAATATTCCTAAGGCTAAATAGCTTCACCAGTGAAAATTAACACACACTAAAGGTGGTAGACCAATTAATTACCAGGCAAGTATGAAATTAAAATAAAAGAACCAAAGTCAACTACTCACAAAATTAGTCAAGGCATACACAAAAGTGCAGACTATGACATATAATACATAAAAGTGTAGAGTAGGAGGAAGAAATAAAAAGTACCTTTAGATTGTGTTTGAAATAGTGTAATCAGAAATTTAAGATAGACTGTTATATAGTAATGAAGCTATCCTTGAACCTTTGGTAACCACAAAACTAAAGCCAACAATAGGTACAAAAGAAAAAAAGAAAACCCCAATCACAGTACTAAAGAAATCCATCAAATAACAAGAGAAGAGTATAAGAGAGGAAAAAGGGAACAGAGAGGAGATATAAAAACAACCAGAAAACAATTAATAAAATGGGAATAAGTACATATATATAAATCATCACCTTAAATGTAAATGGACTGAATGCATCTATCAAAAGACAGAGTAGAAGAAAGGATAAGGAAACAAGACCCATCTGTTTGGAAGTAGATCAGATAGAAAAAGATATTTCATGCAACTAATGAGGAGAAAAAAGCAGGGGTAGCAGTACTTATATCAGACAAAATACACTTCTAAACAAAGAAAGTAACAAGAGACAAAGAAAGACATTATATAATGATAAAAGGGTCAGTCCAAGAAGAAGATATAACTATTATAAATGTCTATGCATCCAGTTTAGGAGCAACTAAATATATGAAACAAATACTAACAGAATTAAAGTGGAAAAGAAATGTAAAGTGGAAAAGAGACTGTAAATTGGTACAACCATTGTGGAAAATAATATGGAGTTTCCTCAAAAAAATAGAAATACCATTTGACCCAGTAATTCTACTCCTAGGAATTTACCCAAAGCAAATAAGACCCCGGGTTCAAAAAGACATATGCACCCTTATGTTTATCACTGTACTATTTGCAACAATCAAGATATGGAAGCAGTCTAAGTGTCCATCAGTAGATGAATAGATAAAGAAGAGGTGGTACCTATACACAATGGAATGTTATTCATCCATAAGAAGAAAACAAATCCTACCATTTGCAACAACATGGACGGAGCTAGAGGATATTATGCTTAGTGAAATAAGCCAGGTGGAAAAAGACAAGTACCAAATGACTGCACTTATTTGTGGAGTATATAAACAAAGCAAAACAGAAGGTACAAAAGAGCAGTAGACTCATAGACACCAAGAAGGGACTTGTGGTCACCAAAGGGGAGTGTTGGTGAGGGGAAGGCAGGGAGAGGAAAGGAAATAAAGGGGCACAATAAGTCACAATATCATTTAGTCATGGGCACAGCAGTACAGCACAGAGAATACAGTTAATGATTTTGTAACATCTTACTACATTGATAGTAACCACACTAAAGGGGGTGAGGATTTAATACTATGGGAAATTGTTGAATCACTGTGCTGTATATTTGAAACCAAAATAAGATAGTATATCAGTGATGCTTTAATATAAATAATTACATAAATGTTTACAAATAAAAATAAGGATTGTCCACTAAGTAGGGAAAATGTTACCATCTCACAATATATAAAACCCAGCAAACTTTTAGGAATAAATCTAATAAAATATGTACTATCAGAATTTTTCAACAGCTATACCTCAAAACTGTCTCTAAGTGAGAACCACTGCTCTATAAAAAAGTTGCTATAGCATCAACAACAAAAATTAAAGTAGGTTTCAAACAGGTACACTTTTATAAAACATCTGTTTTGCTAACCAGAAGAAATCTGAAGAGGATTTTCACTTTTACAAAAAAAAAAAAAAAAGTAAAACCAAAATAGCATATAGCATTTATTTTGCAGCAAAACATTATAGAGGCAGTGTGTGCCCAACCAGTGAGAGTGGCATCAGCAAGCTCCATCATCCCTGGTGGCTATACTCAGCATCTCAGCATCAAGCCACATTAGACTTGAACTCTGTCTGTGAGCATCTATGCTTTATTGTGATTTATTTTGTACATCATGAGCAAGATATGTCCGAAGGTATCAGAAAAGCCTAAGAGAGGTTATTTTTCAGGTCTGGGGATTCTCAAAATTTTTTTCCATATAAATAGTAATTGCTTCTTTGCTTTACATTATTACAGCTTACTTTTGGACAGTGGGGGAAACCTGTATAGGGATTTATGATGTTTATTAACTGAAAGACTCAATACTATAAGGATTGAGCCCTACATAAATTGATATTTGTCTTTAATTAATTCCAATAAAATGTCTGTATTCCTTTTTTGGAAGTTAAAAAAGTTGGTTTAAAAATTTATACATGGTACTAAGGAGGGTAATTCAAGTTAGAGAAGATGAAGTTGGTCTGTGCTATTATTCTTGCACTCACCAGAAAGTGCCTCTCCTTCCTCTGACAGAGTGAGGGAACATCCAATTTCCTTTGATGCCATAGTTTGTCAAAATACCTTTAACTCCCATTCCCTATTGATAGTCTCTGTAGTTCCCTTACTGGAGGGGTAAGAAACCATGTGTTTGTATGTTTGTTTTCTCTAGGGGCCCTTTACTTGCTTCACCACTTAGGCTAGGGAGTGTGGATAGCTAAATTAAAGTTCCCTTAAAGTTTATCCATATTGTTAAAGCCTATACTCCTCAAAGATCTTGATCCCGTGGGCAAATGAACCTGCTTATAGTTCTAACTTTAAATAAATAACTAATCTCTAATCAAACTAATACAGCTCAGCAAGACCAACTAATTGATGTCTCTGCTTCCAAGAACCCTAGACAAAGAAAGCCTGGCTTTCAATCTCATACTCATATCTAGATGACCCTTTCCTGTTTTCCTGAGTGCCTTTCCCAGTGATTTTCTAACTCATCAAACTCCCAATCTCAAGGTAAGTTTCTGGCAAGCTTTCTCAGCCTTCTTATTCTGAGTTAGGTACTTACCTGCCATCTTGAAGCTCTGCTTATTTCTTTCTCATGGAACACTGTATTATAAACACTGTGTTAGCAAGATTTTAAAGTCAATACATCTGTATTCACTTGGACTAAGCTTTATAGCCAAATAGACTCCAATGTCTCAAAAACAACAGAGTTTTCTTAATCACTCAGGTAATAGTCTAAGGTAAATATGTCTGGTTCTCAGAACTTATCCATGAATGGAGGCATCATCTACTCTTTCTAGGGCACCATAGTCACTCACATTTAGTGGCAGAAGGAGAAAGAACAAGAAATATGTACAGGTAGACATCTGGTCCAGGCCTAGGAGTAGTATGCATCACGCTAGTTATCATCCCTTGCATAGAGCTCCATTAGTCTGTTTAAGTGCAAGGGACTCTGGGAAATGTAGATTAGCTACATGGTTGTGTTGCTCATAACAAAGTCTCTACTGTAATCTTTAAGTCAAGTTAATTGTCTTTAATGAATCCTCTTCCCTTTCCTGTAGTCCTAATCTCTTTCATTATATTTCCCTCACACAATTCTCTGAAGCTATAAAATGTAGTCTTCCTTTAACTCCATTTGACTATGACCGTTGACATAGGTGGAATCAAAGGAAGACGAGCCAGCTCTTTGGTAGCACTATCTAGATGATAGGCAAATACACCTTCTCCCGACTAAGCTGCATTCATCTCTACCATTTCGCTGGTCTAGATCCACAATATTGTGCAACCTGTTTTGAAAGTCCAATAACTCATTTTACCACCATATAACAACACCTTTTTATTAAACATGCTTTCCAGAAATTTAACAGTTTTCAAAATCCATGAATCTGGTACTGATATTTTCTGAAGGCTTCATGATATAAATATTTATATAGGTTTCCATTTCATAGGGATTAAAATTAAATCCCAATATGCTGTTCAATGTCTTTCATACTTGGTATCTATTTTTAACAGCTTTCCCTCACCATCTGACCTCTCTATACTCCAGAAAGAGGATACTATTCCCTACTCCTTGAATAAAACATGCAATTTAGATCTTGACTTTTTCCTTCCTCTGCCAAAAACAGCCTTTCACCTTCTCTTATTTTCTTCTTGTGCCTTCCTGATATAACTATCCTTAAAGACATAACTCAAATGTCATCCTTCGCAAGGCTTCTCTTTCTTACTATTCATAATCTCAGATGATCAATCACTTTTTTCCTTCTTGCTCCTGCAGGAAATGTTTATAGTTGCTTTATAGCATTTATCACCATGATCTTGCATTGCATTTATTTGTGAATGTGGCTTTTTCCCTTTACCAAGGATAGACTGTGAGATTCTTGATAGTAGTTACAGCATCTTATATATATTTGTTCCTCCAGTGTGTTACACAAGTTAAATACTTGTGAGGCTAAATTTTAATAATCCAAGTACCTTTTTATCAATGTTCTATGTAAAAAAACAGATTCTTTCTCCTTGATTCCTATGAAGAGAGATCAGAAATACTTCTCAGGAATTAAGAAGTCCAGGTCTAAAAAGTGTAAAAAATATTTAAGATATGTTAAACATAACTAACTAAATGAATATTTTAGAATAGCATTAATCAGCTGTTGTAAATGGATATTGCTTATAACTATAAAGCCATATAACCTAAGCCATATGAGCTTTACTAAGGGTACACCATGAGTATTTTAAAATTCTGTGTAGATATACTTCAAGATATGAGTGATCTATATTCTAAGAATGTATTTTCTATGGTTATGAATGTGGGGGAAAAACCTACTGGAAAATATATAGATGAATGCAAATTTGCCTTTAAAGGGCTTATGCAAGAAAGACCAGTAAGGCAGTTTATCAGTGACTGATAAATAACTTGTAAGTTAAAAGACTTTTATAGATGCCAGAATTAGGTTAGAACAACCTTTGGTCAATGGAGAATGCCAACTTTTGCCTTTCTTCTAGACCCTCTCAGCCCCTACACACAGATGCAGACTAACTAATCCCTTTGTTATTCAAGGGTATATAAAAGGAGCACTAGGTCCACCACTGGGTGAATGTAGAATGCATCTCACTGCTAAAGCTCTGTTGTTCCATGTGTATAGGAGCCTCGAGCACCCACTTGGTCCTGAAAGGCAAACAGCCACAACCCTCTGCCCCATTGCCTTGGCCTGGGGTTTTGCCTCAGCAAATAGGCCTGGTACTACAGCTGTCTGCTACAGCTGAAGGCCAACCTAGAATTTCAGGTTTACTGTTAGCAGCTCTGATACTTTAACACTGTCTGAAGCTCTATCCTCAGAGTGATGAATCACTTTCTATACTAACACTATTTAGGATATAATAAAGATAAGCTTTCCACCTCAGACCAGTTTTCCCTATTAACTGCTTTCTAGGCTCCATTGCTGATAGTCTAAATTTTGGTCTGGACCTCCAAACAGCATGGTACAGGCATAAAAACAGACATGTAGACCAATGGAACACAATGGAGAGTCCATAATAAAACCTGCACATTTATAGTCAACAAATATTTGACACAGGAGCCAAGAATACATAGTGGGGAGAAGACAGTCTCAACAAACAGTGCTGGGAAAATTGAATAACCACAAGTGGAAAACTGAAAATGGACCCTTGTCTTATAGAACTCACAAATGAACTTGAAATATTTTAAAGATTTTAAGGTCAGATCTGATACCATAAAAGTACTAGAAGAATTCGTAGGAAGGAAACTTCTTGAAATTGGTTTTGGCAATGATTTTTTAGCTATGACACTAAAAGCACAAGCAACAAAAGTAAAAACCAACAGATGAGGAGGGAGCAAAGATGGCGGTGTGAGTAGAGCAGCAGAAATCTCCTCCCAAAACCACATTTATCTATGAAAATATAACAAAGACAACTCTTCCTAAAATAGAGACTAGAGGACACAGGACAACATCCAGACCACATCCACACCTGCGAGAACCCAGCACCTCTCGAAGAGGGTAAGATACAAGCCCCAGCCTGACGGGACCCGAGCGCCCCTACCGCCAGCTCCTGGCAGGTGGAGAGGAGTCAGCAGGGAGAGAGAGAGAGCCCAGGACTGCTGAACACCCAGCCCCAGCCATCCAGACCAGAGCTCAGACACAGTGCATGCACGGGGTCCTGGATACTAGGGAAACAGGGCAGCAGGACCGGTGACCAGGTGCCTGAGGCCCATGCCAGAGAACAAAGAATCGGGAGCGGTTTTTGTTTTTTTTTTGGCGAGTGCTTTTTAGAACCCTTAAAGGGACAGGGACCCCAATACCAGGGAAACAGGGCAGCAAGACCGGTGAGCGGGTGCCTGAGACTGGCGCCTGAGGACAAAGAAAATCATGTGTTTTTCCTTTTTAAATTATTTATTTAATTATTTTTTCTTTCATGTTGCTGGTGTTGTTTTTGTTTGGAGAGTGCTTTTTGGAAGTCTTAAAGGGGCAGGACAGGAGACTTACCCCAGAGGCAGGGAATCTGGGGATCTCTGGGCACTCTAACCCCCTGGGCAACAGGGACCACAGAGGCCCCTTATGGAGATAAATAGCCTCCCAGCCACACCCCCACCAACAGTGCTCCACCATTTTGGAGGAGCAGCCTGAGCCAGGTCATGCCCACAGCAACAGCGGAGATAAACTCCCTAGCAACTGGGAAGGAAGCAGAAGCCCTGTCTGCACACAGCTGCCAAGCACAAGCCACTAGAGGTCGCTATTCTCCCAAGAGAGGAAGGCCACAAACCAAGAAGAAGGAAAGCTCTTCCAGCTGTCACTTGTACCAGCTCTGCAAACTATCTCTACCACCATGAAAAGGCAAAACTACACACAGACAAAGATCACAGAGACAACACCTGAGAAGGAGACAGACCTAACCAGTCTTCCTGAAAAAGAATTCAAAATAAAAATCATGAACATGCTGATGGAGATGCAGAGAAAAATGCAAGAGCAATGGGATGAAGTCTGGAGGGAGATCACAGATGTCAGGAAGGAGATCACAGAAGTGAAACAAACACTGGAAGGATTTATAAGGAGAATGGATAAGATGCAAGAGGCCATTGAAGGAATAGAAACCAGTGAACAGGAACATATAGAAGCTGACATAGAGAGAGATAAAAGGATCTCCAGGAACAAAACAATACTAAGAGAACAATGTGACCAATCAAAAAGCAATAACATCTGTATTATAGGGGTACCAGAAGAAGAAGAGAGAGGAAAAGGGATAAAAAGTCTCTTTGAAGAAATAATTGCTGAAAACTTCCCCAAACTGGAGGAGGAAATAATCGAACAGACCACGGAAATACACAGAACCCCCAACAGAAAGGATCCAAGGAGGACAACACCAAGACACATAACAATTAAAATGGCAAGGATCAAGGACGAAGAAAGAGTTTTAAAGGCAGCTAGAGAGAAAAAGGTCACCTATAAAGGAAAACCCATTAGGCTAACATCAGATTTCTAGACAGAAACCCTACAGGCCAGAAGAGAATGGAATGATATATTTAATGCAATGAAACAGAAGGGCCTTGAACCAAGGATACTGTATACAGCACGACTAACATTTAAATATGATGGTGGGATTAAACAATTCCCAGACAAGCAAAAGCTGAAGGAATTTGCTTCCCACAAACCACCTCTACAGGGCATCTTACAGGGACTTCTCTAGATGGGAGCACTCCTAAAAAGAGCACAGAACAAAACACACAACATATGAAGAATGGAGGAGGAGGAATAAGAAGGGAGAGAAGAAAAGAATCTCCAGACAGTGTATGTAACAGCTCAATAAGTGAGCTAAGTTAGGCAGTAAGATACTAAAGGAGCTAACCTTGAACCTTTGGTAACCACGAATCTAAAGCCTGCAATGGCAATAAGTACATATCTGTCAATAGTCACCCTAAATGGAAATGGACTTAATCCACCAATCAAAAGACACAGAGTAATAGAATGGATAAAAAAGCAAGACCCATCTATATGCTGCTTACAAGAAACTCACCTCAAACCCAAAGACATGCACAGACTAAAAGTCAAGGGATGGAAAAACATATTTCAGGCAAACAACAGTGAGAAGAAAGCAGTGGTTGCAGTATTAATATCAGACAAAATAGACTTCAAAACAAAGAAAGTAACAAGAGATAAAGAAGGACACTACATAATGATGAAGGGCTCAGTCCAACAAGAGGATATAACCATGCTAAATATATATGCACCCAACACAGGAGCACCAGCATATGTGAAACAAATACTAACAGAACTAAAGAGGGAAATAGACTGCAATGCATTCATTTTAGGAGACTTCAACACACCACTCACCCCAAAGGATAGATCCACCAGGCAGAAAATAAGTAAGGACATGGAGGCACTGAACAACACAGTAGAACAGATGGACCTAATAGACATCTATAGAACTCTACATCCAAAAGCAACATGATATACATTCTTCTCAAGTGCACATGGAACATTGTCCAGAATAGACCACATACTAGCCCACAAAAAGAGCCTTAGTAAATTCCAAAATATTGGAATTCTAACAACCAATTTTTCAGACCACAAAGATGTAAAACTAGAAATAAATTCTACAAAGAAAATGAAATGGCTCACAAACACATGGAGGCTTAACAACATGCTTCTAAATAATCAATGGATCAACGAACAAATCAAAATAGAGATAAAGGAATATATAGAAACAAATGACAACAACCACACAAAGCCCCAATTTCTGTGGGATGCAGTGAAAGCAGTCTTAAGAGGAAAGTATATAGCGATCCAGGCACACTTGAAAAAGGAAGAACAATCTCAAATGAATAGTCTAACATCACAATTATTGAAACTGGAAAATGAAGAACAAATGAGGCCTAAAGTCAGCAGAAGGAGGGACATAATAAAGATCAGAGAAGAAATAAACAAAATTGAGAAGAATAAAACAATAGCAAAAATCAACGAAACCAAGAGCTAGTTCTTTGAGAAAATAAACAAAATAGATAAGCCTCTAGCCAAACTTATTAAGAGAAAAAGAGAATCAACACAAATGAGCAGAATCAGAAATGAGAATGGAAAAATCACGACAGACTCCACAGAAATACAAAGAATTATTAAAGACTACTATGAAAACCTATATGCCAACAAGCTGAAAAACCTAGAAGAAATGGACAACTTCCTAGACAAATACAACCTCCCAAGACTGACCAAGGAAGAAACACAAAAGTTAAACAAACCAATTACGAGAAAAGATATTGAAACAGTAATCAAAAAACTACCCAAGAACAGAACCCCGGGGCCGGACGGATTTACCTCGGAATTTTATCAGACACACAGAGAAGACATAACACCCATTCTGCTTAAAGTATTCCAAAAAATAGAAGAGGAGGGAATACTCTCAAACTCATTCTATGAAGCCAACATCACCCTAATACCAAAACCAGGCAAAGACCCCACCAATAGAGAAAATTACAGACCAATATCCCTGATGAATGTAGATGCAAAAATACTCAATAAAATATTAGCAAACCGAATTCAAAAGTATATCAAAAGGATCATACACCATGACCACGTGGGATTCATCCCAGGGATGCAAGGATGGTACAACATTCGAAAATCCATCAACATCATCCACCACATCAACAAAAAGAAAGACAAAATCCACATGATCATCTCCATGGGTGCTGAAAAAGCATTTGAGAAAATTCAACATCCATTCATGATAAAAACTCTCAGCAAAATGGGAATAGAGGGCAAGTACCTCAACAAATAAAGGCCATATATGATAAACCCACAGACAACATCATACTGAACAGCAAGAAACTGAAAGCATTTCCTCTGAGATCGGGAACCAGACAGGGATGCCCACTCTCCCCACTGTTATTCAACATAGTACTGGAGGTCCCAGCCACGGCAATCAGACAAAACAAAGAAATATAAGGAATCCAGATTGGTAAAGAAGAAGTTAAACTGTCACTATTTGCAGATGACATGATATTGTACATAAAAAACCCTAAAGACTCCACTCCAAAACTACTAGAACTGATATCAGAATACAGTAAAGTTGCAGGATACAAAATTAACACACAGAAATCTGTAGCTTTCCTATACACTAACAATGAACCAACAGAAAGGGAAATCAGGAAAACAATTCCATTCACAATTGCATCAAAAAGAAGAAAATATCTAAGAATAAACCTAACCAAAGAAGTGGAAGGCCTATACCTTGAAAACTACAAGTCACTCTTAAGAGAAATTAAAGAGGACACTAACAAATGGAAACTCATCCCATGCTCATGACTAGGAAGAGTTAATATTGTCAAAATGGCCATCCTGCCCAAAGCAATATACAGATTTGTTGCAATCCCGCTCAAATTACCAGCAACATTCTTCAATGAACTGGAGCAAATAATTCAAAAATTCATATGGAAACACCAAAGACCCCAAATAGCCAAAACAATCCTGAAAAAGAAGAATAAAGTAGGGGGGACCTCACTCCCCAACTTCAAGCTCTACTATAAAGCCATAGTAATCAAGACAATTTGATACTGGCACAAGAACAGAGCCACAGACCAGTGGAACAGAATAGAGACTCCAGAAATTAACCCAAACATATATGGTCAATTAATATTTGATAAAGGAGCCATGGACATACAATGGCAAAATGACAGTCTCTTCAACAGATGGTGCTGGCAAAACTGGACAGCTACATATAGGAGAATGAAACTGGACCATTGTCTAACCCCATATACAAAGGTAAACTCAAAATAGATCAAAGACCTGAATGTAAGTCATGAAACCATTAAACTCTTGGAAAAAAAACATAGGCAAAAACCTCTTAGACATAAACATGAGTGACCTCTTCTTGCACATATCTCCCTGGGCAAGGAAAACAACAGCAAAAATGAGCAAGTGGGACTACATTAAGCTGAAAAGCTTCTGTACAGCGAAAGACACCATCAATAGAACAAAAAGGAACCCTACAGTATGGGAGAATATATTTGAAAATGACAGATCCGATAAAGGCTTGATGTCCAGAATATATAAAGAGCTCACACGCCTCAACAAACAAAAACAAATAACCCAATTAAAAAATGGGCAGAGGAACTGAACAGACAGTTCTCTAAAAAAGAAATACAGATGGCCAACAGACACATGAAAAGATGCTCCACATCGCTAATTATCAGAGAAATGCAAATTAAAACTACAATGAGGTATCACCTCACACCAGTAAGGATGGCTGCCATCCAAAAGGCAAACAACACATATGTTGGCAAGGCTGTGGAGAAAGGGGAACCCTCCTACACTGCTGGTGGGAATGTAAATTAGTTTAACCATTGTGGAAAGCAGTATGGAGGTTCATCAAAATGCTCATAACAGACCTACCATTTGACCCAGGAATTCCACTCCTAGGAATTTACCCTAAGAACGCAGCAATCAAGTTTGAGAAAGACAGATGCACCCCTATGTTTATCGCAGCACTATTTACAATAGCCAAGAATTGGAAGCAACCTAAATGTCCATCAGTAGATGAATGGATAAAGAAGAAGTGGTACATATACACAATGGAATACTACTCAGCCATAAGAAGAGGGAAAATCCAACCATTTGCAGCAACATGGATGGAGCTGGAGGGTATTTTGCTCAGTGAAATAAGCTAAGCAGAGAAAGAGAAATACCAAATGATTTCACTCATCTGAGGTGTATAAGAACAAAGGAAAAACTGAAGATCAATACAGCAGCGGAATTACAGAACCCATAAATGGACTAACAGGTACTAAAGGGAAAGGAACTGGGGAGGATGGGAGGGCAGGGATGGATAAGCGGGGGGAAGTAGAAAGGGGGTATTAAGATTAGCATGCATGGGGGGGAGGGAGAAAGGGGAGGGCTGTACAACACAGAGAGGACAGGTAGTGATTCTACAACATTTTGCTATGTTGATGGACAGTGACTGTAATGTGGTTTATAGGGGGGACCTGGTATAGGGGAGAGCCTAGTAAACATAGTATTCTTTATGTAAGTGTAGATTAAAGATTAAAAAAAAAAAGAACAAAAGAAAGAAAAGGGGGATTACTCTTTGATAGGATAAAACTAATGGTAAACCAAAGATTAACGCATGCTTTAAATATCCTTAATTTTGATCAGTTAAAGGGTGTCAGATGATCGGCTATGGAGGTACACTTTTCTGATAATATTCCTTTCTCTTAATAAAAAAAAAACAGTTCCTTTGTGGTGACCTCCAATGAGTTCTACACAATGGTATAAAGGGCATATCAAAGTGTGGGCAAAGGGTCTGTTAGTTTTTATACAGAAGATCAAAGCCTAATTTGGCTACCCAGAAAATGAACTAAGATACGATATGAAGAAGAACTTCCAACATCAGCACTCTCTGGAAGACTCATACCAGAAGATGATCATCAAAAAACCTCCACAAAGATCCAGGCGATGCTGCAGTTGTAGCTGCATCCATCCCACCATTTCCTGGACTTGCCATTGGAATGAAGAAGGAGATATCTAAGCTGGCCTGTGCATACAGTAAAACAACAAATTTGACTGGATCTATACTGTTGGAACTCAACCAAGAATTTTGAGAAGTAAAAGTTGTAGCGCTCCAAAATCTTATGACTACAGACTATCTACGGTTAAAAGATCATATGGGATGTGAACAGTTCCCAGAAATGGGTTGCTTTAATTTGTCTGATTTCTCTCAGACTGTTCAAGTACAGTTGGACAATATCCATCATATCATAGACAATTTTTCACAAATGCCTAGGGTGCCTAACTGGTTTTCTTGGCTTCACTGGAGATGGCTGGTAATTATGGATCTGCTTTGTTTATGTAGCTGTATTCCTATTATGTTAATATGTGTGCACAATTTAGTTAGTAGTTTAAAACCTATACATGCTTAAATTACTCTACAAGAAGATATGTCAAAGAAATAATCAATCCTCCCATGTTTTCTTCCATATGCTACCTCTATAGCTTTTCTTCTTCCTTCCTAATTACAACCCTTAAATAGAATTCGTGCCTCATATCGAATTTACTGAGTATCATAATTCCTCCAAGTGGTAAAGATACCTCAAGACAAATGCTGGGCATAGAAGCCACAGGGCATAAATCTGCAAAGAAGTAAAAAGCTAACCTTTTCAAAGAATATTGCTTCTCTCTCACTTACCAACTTTACATCTCCCTGTATGGCCCCAGAAGATGACTGGTTAGCCAGAGACAGGTAAGATTCCTCAAGGGAGGAACATCCTAAGACAGGCACAGTTGCAGGGGGGCCATTAGGTGAGAAATTGAGGATCAACAGTGGTGAGGGTTAGAACCTCACCCCCCCTGTTTTGAGAGAAATCTTCTGCATCCGTGGGTGTTTTATTGCCCTTGTCTACCTTGGATTAACGCATTCTACAGGCACACACCTGATCATCTACATTTGCTCTCTTACAACACTAAACTATGTTTTCTACCCTTATCTTGCATCTACCTACCACTTCAGCATTTTATTAAAAATAAAAATAATAATAATAATAAAGGGAGAAATGTGGGATCCACATATAAATCAAGTATAAAAATCAAACGAATATTCATATTTGACCTATTGTTTATAGTTCATAATGCGTGATCAAAACCGAAAGTTTCTGTGATGAATGCCCTTGTACTGTTCACCATGTAAGAATTTATTCACTATGTAAGAATTCGTTCACCATGTAAGAACTTGTTCGTTATGCTGCAGAAGATTGGAGACTGACGAGAATTAGGCTTGAGATGGATTAATGATTGTACATTGAGCATTGACCCCCCTATACTGAATTTTATCGCTGTTAACAACCATTTGATCAATAAATATGAGAGACGCCCTCTCAAAAAAAAAATCAACAGATGAGACTACATCCAACTAAAAAGCTTCTGTACAACCAAAGAAACAATCAAAAATGAAAAGGCAACATCCAGAATGGGGGAAATATTCGCAAACCATTTATCAAGTAAGGGGTTAATATCCAAAATATAGAAAGAATTCATACAATACTATAGCAAAAAGAAAAACAAAAATGTCCATTTAGTTCCTCTGCCCATTTTTATCTTTTTAAACACATCCAAATGGCCATAGCTAAATGTAAAGATGCTCAATATCACACTAATCATCAGAGAAATGCAAATCAAAACCACAATGAGATATCACTTTATAACTGTTAGAATAACTATCATCACAAAGTCAAGAGATAACAAGCATTGGCAAGGAGGAAAGAGAAAAGGGAACTCTCATATACTATTGATAGGAATGTAAGTTGGTTCAACCACTATGGAAAACAGTATGGAGGTTCCACCCAAATTTAAAAATAGAAATATATAATCCAGCTCTCCCACTTCTGGGTATATACCCCAAAAAATAAAATCAGAAGATTGAAGACATATGCATTTTCATGTTTATTGCAGCATTATTCACAATAGCCAAGATATGGCAACTACCTAAGTGTCTATCAGTTGATAAATGGATAAAGAAGATATGATATACACAATAGAATATTATTCAGAAAGGACATCTTGGCATTTGTGATGATATGGATGGACCTTGAGAATATTGTGCTGACATAAGTCATACAGAGAAAGACAAATACTGTATGTTATCAGTTAAACATGGAATCTAAAAAAGCCAACCTCATAAAAACAATGAGTAGAATTGTGGTTACCAGGAGCAGAAGGGTGGGGGGCATTGGGTAGACATTGTTTAAGGTATAAATTTTCAACCAATAGATAAAGTCATGAAGATCAAATGCACAGCATTGTGGTTATAGACAACAATAGTGTATCATAAATTTCAAAGTTGCTGAGACTAGACCTTAATTATTCCCACAACAGAAGAAGAATAGAGGTGTTAGTAAACGCTAAGGTGGTAATTTTATTGCAATATATAAATCTATGAAAGCAACACATTGTACATCTAAAACTTATTCAGTTTTTTATGTAAAGTATGTTTCAATTAAACAAAAAAGAAAACATCAAAAAAGTAATAAATTGTACAACCATAATATACTCTAGACTAGCCTACTTATAAAAACTTTCTGTGCTGATGAAAAATGTTCTTGGGATGAAGCAGCCAAGATAGTGGCGTGAGTAAGGCAGTGGAAATCTCCTCCCAAAACCATATATATTTTTGAGAATACAACAAATACAACTACGCCTAACAGAGACAAGAACATACAGTACAACAGTTAGGCTACATCTACATCTACAAGAACTCAGCATCTCATGAAGGGGGTAAGATATAAAGCCATGACCCCGCAAGATGGAAGCACTCGCCCCACCCCAGCTCACTGGCAGGAGGAAAGGAGTCAGAGTGGGGAGGGAGTGGAAGCACAGGACTGCTAAATAACCAGCCTTAGTAATCTGCACTGGGAGCACAGACACACATTACATGGTGCTCTGGATATTAGGGAAGCAGAAAAGTAAAATCTGCAAGTGGGTCACCACAGCCAGCTCCCATGGGACAAAAGAAAAGTGAATGGTTTTTGAAAGTCTTAAAGGGACAGGGACCTCACAGCTGGATGGAAACATCCCAGCACACTCAGCCCAGCAGGTTGGGAATCCTGAGTAACTTCAGGTGCCCCACTCCCCTGGGTGACAATGCAGCTCTGAAGACCCTCACGGTGATAAGCAGCCTGCCATCTGTTCACCTTGGCCAGTGCTGCCCTGCCACAGTGGCAGAGCAGCGGGACAGTGGCCATGCCACAGCAACTGCCCAGAGTCTCCTCCCAGCTTGCAGCTACTCAGGCCAGACCCAGAGGGTGCCACTGGCATGCAGCTGCCAGTGCAGATAGAGGAAGCCAGGGCAAGGCGCAAAGGGGTGCTGTTCTCACAAGAGAGCACACCCAGTGCTGCCACTTCCTGCAGGGCTCTGGGCGGTCCCCACCCATGGCAGCTCAGGGGATTAACCCAGACGCTGCTCCAGGAGTGCAGGTAACCAACACAGGCAGCAGAGAAGGGCACGGCGGCCAGCAAGCAGGAAGGGACTTTGTTCTCCCAGATGACACACACGCCACCTGCCTACAACTACCTCTATCATATGAAAAGGCAGAAGAATTTGGCCCAGTCAAGAATCACCCAGACAACCCCCAATAGAGGGCCTGGGGAGATAGATATAACCAATCTTCCTGAAAAATAATTCAAAATAAAGGTCATAGCCATCCTGATGGACCTGCAGAGAAATGCAACAGCTAAGGGATGAAGTCAGGAGGGAGATTACAGAAATAAAACAATTTCTGGAAGGACTTAAGAGCAGACTGGATGAGGTGCAAGAGACTGTTAATGGAATAGAAATCAGAGAACAGGAATACAGAGAAGCTGATGCAGAGAGAGATAAAAAGATCTGCAGGAATGAAAGAATATTAAGAGAACTGTGTGACCAATCCAAATAGAACAATATTTGCATTAGAAGGATACCAGAAGAAGAAGAGAGAGAAAAAGATACAGAAAGTGTCTTTGAAGAAATAATTGCTGAAACCTTCCCTAAACTGGGGGAGGAAATAGTCTCTTAGACCATGGAAGCATGCAGAAATCCCAACAAAAGGGATCCAAGGAGGACAACACCAAGACATATGATAATTAAAATGGCAAAGAAAAAAGACAAGGACAGAGTGTTAAAGGCAGTCAGAGAGAGAGGAAAAAGATCACCTACAAAGGAAAACCCATCAGGCTATCATCAGACTTCTCAACAGAAAATTTACAGGCCAGAAGAGAATGGCATGATATATTTAATACAATGAAACAGAAGGGCCTTGAACCAAGAATACTGTATCCAGCACGATTATCATTTAAATATGAAGGAGGGATTAAACAATTCCCAGACAAGCAAAAGTTGAGTGAATTTCTCTCACACAAAACACCTCTACAGGATATTTTAGAGGGACTGCTCTAGATGGAAGCACTCCTAAAGCTAAATAGATGTCAACCGAGAAAATAAAATCACACCAAAGAAAGCAGACAAATACTAACTAAAGGCAAAAAATAAAATCAACTATTCACAAAAGCAGGCAAAGGAAACACAAAACAGTATAGAATAAAACACCCAACATATGAAGAATGGAGGAGGAGGAATAAGAAGGGAGAGAAATAAAGAATCATCACACTGTGTTTATAACAGCTTAATAAGTGAGTTAAGATAGACAGTTAGATAGTAAAGAAGCTACCCTTGAACCTTTGGTAACCACAAATCTGAAGCCTGCAATGGCAATAAGTACATATCTTTCAATAATTACCCTAAATGTAAATGGACTGAATGCACCAATCAAAAGACACAGAGTAATAGAATGGATAAAAAAGCAAGACCCATCCATATGCTGCTTACAAGAGACTCACCTCAAACCCAAAGACATGCACAGACCAAAAGTCAAGGGATGGAAAAGATATTTCATGCAAACAATAGGGAGAAAAAAGCAGGTTCTGCAGTACTTGTATCAGACAAAATAGACTTCAAAACAAAGAAAGTAACAAGAGATAAAGAAGGACATTACATAATGATAAAAGGTCAGTCCAACAAAAGGATATAACCATTATAAACATCTATGTACCCAATACAGGAGCACTGACATATGTGAAACAAATACTAACAGAATTAAAGGAGGAAATAGAATGCAATGCCTTCGTTTTGGGAGACTTCAACACAGCACTCACTCCAAAGGACAGATCCACCAGACAGAAAATAAGTAAGGACACAGAGGCACTGAACAACACAGATGGACCAAACAGACATCTACAGAACTCTACATCCAAAAGCAACAGGATACACATTCTTCTCAAGTGCACATGGAACATTTTCCAGAAGAGACCACATACCAGGCCACAAAAAGACCACCAGTAAATTCAAAAAGATTAAAATTCTACTCACCAACTTCTCAGACCACAAAGGTATAAAACTAGAAATAAATCATACAAAGAAAACAAAAAGACTCACAAACACATGGAGGCTTAACAACATGCCCCTAATTAATCAATGGGTCAATGACCAAATTAAAATAGAGATTTAGCAATATGAGACAAATGACAACAACAGCACAAAGCCCCAACTTCTGTGCAACACAGCGAAAGCAGCCTTAAGAGGAAAGTATATAGCAATCCAGGCCTATTTAAAGAAGGAATAACAATCCCAAATGAATAGTCTAGTCACAATTATTGAAACTGGAAAAAGAAGAACACATGAGGCCCAAAGTCAGCAGAAGTAGGGACGTAATAAAGATCAGAGAAAAAATAAATAAAACTGAGAAGAATAACACAATAGAAAAAGTGAGTGAAACCAAGAGCTGGTTCTTTGAGAAAATAAACAAAATAGATAAGCCCCTAGCCAGACTTACTAAGAGAAAAAGAGAATCTACACACATTGACAGAATCAGAAATGAGAAGGGAAAAATAATGACAGACCCCACAGAAATACAAAGAATTATTAGAGAATACTATGAGAATGTATATGCTAACAAGCTGGAAAACCTAGAAGAAATGGACAACTTCCTAGAAAAATACAACCTTCCAAGACTGACCAAGGAAGAAACAGAAAATCTAAACAGACCAATTACCAGAAACGAAATAGAATGGGTAATCAAAAATCTACCCAAAAACAAAACCTCCAGGGCAGATGGATTCACTGCTAAATTTTATCAGACATGTAGACAAGACCTAATACCCATTCTCCATAAAGATTTCCAAAAAATAGAAGAGAAGGGAATACTTCCAAACTCATTCTATGAAGCCAGCATCTCTCTAACACCAAAACCAGGCAAAGACCCAATGAAAAAAGAAAATTACAGACCAATATCCATGATGAACATGGATGCAAAAATACTCAATGAAATATTAGCAAACTGAGTTCAAAAATACATCAAGAGGTTCATACACCATGATCAAGTGGTATTCATCTCAGGGATACAAGGAATGTACAACATTCGAAAATCCTTCAACATCATCCACCACATCAACAAAAAGAAGGACAAAAACCACATGATGATCTCCATAGATGATGAAAAAGCACTCAACAAAATTCAACATGCATTCATGTTAAAAACTCTCAACAAAATGGGTATAGAGGGCAAGTAACTCAGCATAATAAAGGCTGTATATGACAAACCCACAGCCAACATCATACTTAACAGCAAGAAGCTGAAAGCTTTTCCTCCAAGATCGGGAACAAGACAGTGATGCCCACTCTCCCCACTGTTATTCAACATAGTATTGGAGGTCCTAGCCACAGCAATTAGACAAAACAAAGAAATACAAGGAATCCAGATTGGTAAAGAAGAAGTCAAACTGTCACTATTTGCAGATGATATGATATTGTACATAAAAAACCCTAAAGACTCCACTCCAAAACTACTAGAACTGATATTGGAATACAGCAAAGTTGCAGGATACAAAATTAACACACAGAAATCTGTGGCTTTCCTATATACTAACAATGAACTAATAGAAAGAGAAATCAGGAAAACAATTCCATTCACAATTGCATCAAAAAGAATAAAATTCCTAGGAATAAACCTAACCAAGGAAGTGAAACTGTAAGACACTCTTAAGAGAAATTAAAGAGGACACTAGCAATGGAAACTCATCCCATGCTCTTGACTAGGAAGAATTAATATCATCTAAATGGCCATCCTGCCCAGAGCAATATATAGATTTGATGCAATCCATATCAAATTACCAACAACATTCTTCAAATGAACTGGAACAAATAGTTCAAAAATTCATATGGAAACACCAAAGACCCCGAATAGCCAAAGCAATCCTGAGAAGGAAGAATAAAGTGGGGGGGAATCTCACTCCCCAACTTCAAGCTCTTCTACAAAGCCACAGTAATCAAGACAATTTGGTACTGGCACAAGAACAGAGCCACAGACCAGTGGAACAGAATAGAGACTCCAGACATTAACCCAAACATATATGGTCAATTAATATGCAATAAAGGAGCCATGAACATACAATGGCGAAATGACAGCCTCTTCAACAGCTGGTGTTGGTAAAACTGGACAGCTACATGTAAGAGAATGAAACTGGATCATTGTCTAACACCATAAACAAAAGTAAATTTGAAATGGATCAAAGCCTGAATGTAAGTCATGAAACCATAAAACTCTTAGAAAAAAACATGGGCAAAAATCTCTTGGACATAAACATTAGCAACTTCTTCATGAACATATCCCCCTGGGCAAGGCAAACAAAAGCAAAAATGAACAAGTGGGACTACGTCAAGCTGAAAAGCTTCTGTACAGCAAAGAACACCATCAATAGAACAAAAAGTTACCCTACACTATGGGAGAATATATTTGTAAGTGACAGATTCGATAAAGGCTTGACATCCAAATATATAAAGAGCTCTTGCACCTCAACAAACAAAAAGTAAATAATCCAATTAAGAAATGAGCAGAGGATCTGAACAGACACTTCTCCAAAAAAGAAATTCAGATGGCCAACAGGTACATGAAAAATGCTCCACATCCCTAGTCACCAGAGAAATGCAAATTAACACCACAATGAGATATCACCTCACACCAGTAAGGATCACCACCATCCAAAAGACAAACAACAACAAATATTGGTGATGTGGTGGAGACAGGGGAACCCTCCTACACTGCTGGTGGGAATGTAAATTAGTTCAACCATTGTGGAAAGCAGGATGGAGGTTCCTCAAAAAACTAAAATTAGAAATCCCATTTGACCCAGGAATTCCACTCCTAGGAATTTACCCTAAGAATACAGAAGCCCAGTTTGTAAAAGATATATGCACCCCTATGTTTATCGCAGCACTACTTACAATAGCCAAGAAATGGAAGCAACTTAAGTGTCCATCAGTAGATGAATGGATAAAGAAGACGTGGTACATATACACAATGGAATATTATTCAGCCATAAGAAAATAACAAATCCTACCATTTGCAACAACATGGATGGAGCTAGAGGGTATTATGCTCAGTGAAATAAGCCAGGCAGAAAAAGACAAGTATCAAATGACTTCTCTCATACGTGGAGTATAAGAACAAAGAAAAAACTGAATGAACAAAACAGCAGCAGAATCACAGAACCCAAGAATGGACTAATAGTTACCAAAGGGAAAGGGACTGGCAAGGATGGGTGGGAAGGGGAGGATAAGAGGAAAAAAAGGGGGGGCATTACTATTAGCAGCCATAATGTGTCAGGGCGGCATGGGGAGGGCTGTACAACACAGAGAAGACAAGTAGTGATTCTACAGAATTTTACTACACTTATGGATAGTGACTGTAATGGGGCATGTGGGGGGGTACTTGGTGATGGGGGTAGTCTAGTAAACATAATATTCCTCATGTAATTGTAGATTAAATATACCCCAAAAAATGTTCTTGGTCTATAAGACCTGTCAAAGGAGCCATCAGTAAGAACTATTGGCACTAAAGGATAAATTTTATTGTAAATTTAATTAAAATTTTTTATTTTAATTATCTAGTAATAATAGTGAGCAAAAAGCAGTAGAGAGTTCATGTGTCTCATTTCTACAACTGGGTAGCTGACAGATTTTAAAATATCATAGAGTCTTCAGGGACTGCTCTAGATGGGAGCACTCCTAAAAAGAGCACAGAACAAAACACCCAACATATGAAGAATGGAAGAGGAGGAATAAGAAGGGAGAGAAATAAAGAATCATCAGACCATGTTTATAACAGCTCAATAAGCGAGTTAAGTTAGACAGTAAGATAGTAAAGAAGCTAACCTTGAACCTTTGATAACCACAAACTTAAAGCCTGCAATGGCAATAAATACAGACCTTTCAATAATCACCCTAAATGTAAATGGACTGAATGCACCAATCAAAAGACACAGAGTAATAGAATTGATAAAAAAGCAAGACCCATCCATATGCTGCTTACAAGAGACTCACCTCAAACCCAAAGACATGCACAGACTTAAAGTCAAGGGATGGAATAAGATATATCATGCAAACAACAGAGAGAAAAAAGCAGGTGTTGCAATACTAGTATCAGACAAAATAGACTTCAAAATAAAGAAAATAACAAAAGATAAAGAAGGACATTACATAATGATAAAGGGCTCAGTCCAACAAGAGGATATAACCATTATAAATATATATGCACCCAATATAGGAGCACCAACATAGGTGAAACAAATACTAACGGAATTAGAGGAAATAGAATGCAATGCATTCGTTTTGGGAGACTTCAACACAGCACTCACTCCAAAGGACAGATCCACCAGACAGAAAATAAGTAAGGACACAGAGGCACTGAACAACACACTAGAACAGATGGACCTAATAGACATCTATAGAACTCTACATCCAAAAGCAACAGGATACACATTCTTCTCAAGTGCACATGAACATTCTCCAGAATAGACTACATTCTAGGACACAAAAAGAGCCTTAGTAAATCCCAAGAGATTGAAATTGTACCAACCAACTTTTCAGACCACAAAAGTATAAAACTAGAAATAAATTGTACAAAGAAAACAAAAAGGCGCACAAACACATGGAGGCTTAACAACATGCTCCTGAATAATCAATGGATCAATGACCAAATCAAAATGGAGATCCAGCAATATATGGAAACAAATGACAACAACAACACAAAGCCCCAACTAGTGAGGGATACAGCAAAAGCAGTCTTAAGAGGAAAGTATATAGCAATCCAGGCATCTTTAAAGACAGAAGAACAATCCCAAATGAATGGTCTAATGTCACAATTATCAAAATTGGAAAAAGAAGAACAAATGAGGCCTAAGGTCAGCTGAAGGAGGGACATAATAAAGATCAGAGAAGAAATAAATAAAATTGAGAAGAATAAAACAATAGCAAAAATGAATGAAACCAAGAGCTGGTTCTTCGAGAAAACAAACAAAATAGATAAGCCTCTAGCCAGACTTATTAAGAGGAAAAGAGAGTCAACACACATCAACAGAATAAGAAACGAGAAAGGAAAAATCATGACGGACCCCACAGAAATACAAAGAATAATTATAGAGTACTATAAAAACCTATATGCTAACAAGCTGGGGAACCTAGGAGAAATGGACAAATTCCTAGAAAAATAAAACCTTCCAAGACTGACCCAGAAAGAAACAGAAAATCTAAACAGACCAATTACCAGCAAGGAAATTGAAGCGGTAATCAAAAAACTACCAAAGAACAAAACCCCTGGGCAAGATGGATTTACCTCGGAATTTTATCAGACATACAGAGAAGACATAATACCCATTCTCCTTAAAGTTTTCCAAAAAATAGAAGAGGAGGGAATACTCCCAAACTTATTCTATGAAGCCAACATCACCCTAATACCAAAACCAGGCAAAGACCCCACCAAAAAAGAAAACTACAGACCAATACCCCTGATGAACGTAGATGCAAAAATACTCAACAAAATATTAGCAAACCGAATTCAACAGTATATCAAAAGGATCATACACCATGACCAAGTGGGATTCATCCCAGGGATGCAAGGATGGTACAACATTAAAAAATCCATCAACATCATCCACCACATCACCAAAAAGAAAGACAAATCCACATGATCATCACCATAGATGCTGAAAAAGCTTTCAACAAACTTCAACATCCATTCATGATAGAAACTCTCAACAAAATGGGTATAGAGGGCAAGTATCTCAACATAATAAAGGCCATGTATGATAAATCCACAGCCAACATCATACTGAAGAGCGAGAAGCTGAAAGCTTTTCCTCTGCAATAAGAAACAAGACAGGGATGCCCACTCTCCCCACTGTTAATTCAACATAGTACTGGATGCCCTACCCACGGCAATTAGACAAAACAAAGAAATACAAGGAATCCAGATTGGTAAAGAAGAAGTTAAACTGTCACTATTTGCAGATGACATGATATTGTACATAAAAAACCCTGAAGACTCTACTCCGAAACTACTAGAGATACCATCGGAATTCAGCAAAATTGCAGGATACAAAATCAACACACAGAAAACTGTGGCTTTCCTATACACTAACAATAAACTAATAGAAAGAGAAATCAGAAAGACAATTCCATTCACAATAACATCAAAAAGAATAAAATTCCTAGGAATAAACCTAACCAAGGAAGTGAAAGACCTATACCCTGAAAACTATAAGACACTCTTAAGAGAAATAAAAGAGGTCACTAGCAAATGGAAACTCATCCCATGCTCCTGGCTAGGAAGAATTAGTATTATCAAAATGGCCATCCTGGCCAAAGCAATATACAGATCCCATTCAATCCCTATCAAACTCCCAATAGCATTCTTCAATGAACTGGAACAAATAGTTCAAAAATTCATATGGAAACACCAAAGACCCCGAATAGCTAAAGCAATCCTGAGAAGGAAGAATAAAGTGGGGGGTATCTCACTCCCCAAATTGAAGCTCTACTACAAAGCTATAGTAATCAAGACAATTTGGTACTGGCACAAGAACAGAGCCACAGACCAATGGAACAGAATAGAGACTCCAAACATTAACCCAAACATATATGGTCTACTAATATAGGATAAAGGGGCCATGGACATACAATGGGGAAGTGACAGTCTCTTCAAGAGATGGTGCTGGCAAAACTGGACAGCTATATGTAAGAGAATGAAACTGGATCACTGTCTAACCCCATACACAAAAGTAAATTTGAAATGGATCAAAGACTTGAATGTAAGTCATGAAACCATAAAACTCTTAGAAAAAAGCATAGGCAAAAATCTCTTAGACATAAACATGAGTGACCTCTTCTTGAACATATCTCCCCAGGCAAGGGAAACAAAAGCAAAAATGAACAAGTGGGACTATATCAAGCTGAAAAGCTTCTGTACAGCAAAGGACACCATCAACAGAAGAAAAAGGTATCCTACAGTATGGGAGAATATATTCATAAATGACAGAACTGACAAAGGGTTACATCCAAAATATATAAAGAGCTCACACACCTCAACAAACAAGAAGCAAATAGTCCTATTAAAAAATGGGCACAGGAGCTGAATAGACAGTTCTCTAAAGAAGAAATTCAGATGGCCAACAGACACATGAAAAGATGCTCCACATCACTTGTTATCAGAGAAATGCCAATTAAAACCACAATGAGTTATCATCTCACACCAGTAAGGATGGCTACCATCCAAAAGACAAACAACAACAAATGTTGGCGAGGTTGTGGAGAAAGGGGAACCATCCTACACTGCTGGTGGGAATGTAAATTAGTTCAACCATTGTGGAAAGCAGGATGGAGGTTCATCAAAATACTCAAATAGAAATACCATTTGACCCAGGAAATCCACTTCTAGGAATTTACCCTAAGAATGCAGCACTCCAGTTTGAAAAAGACAGATGCACCCCTATGTTTATCACTGCACTATTTACAATAGCCAAGGTATGGAAGCAACCTAAATGTCCATCAGTAGATGAATGGATAAAGAAGATGTGGTACATATACACAATGGAATATTATTCAGCTATAAGCAAAAAACAGATCCTACCATTTGCAACAACACGGATGGAGCTAGAGGGTATTCTGCTCAGTGAAATAAGCCAGGCGGAGAAAGACAAGTACCAAATCATTTCACTCATATGTGGAGTATAAGAACAAAAGAAAACTGAAGGAACAAAACAGCAGCAGAAGCACAGAACCCAAGAATGGACTAACAGTTATCAAATGGAAAGGGACTGGGGAGGAAGGGAGGGATAAGGGCGGGTAAAAAGAAAGGGGGCATTACGATTAACTTGTATAGTTGGGGAGGCACCTGGAGGGCTGTGCAACACAGAGAAGACAAATAGTGATTTTACAGCATCTTACTACGCAGATGGACAGTGACTGTGAACTGGTATGTGGGGGGAACTTGGTGAGGGGGAGAGCCTAGTGAACATAATGTCCTTCATGTAATTGTAGATTAATTATACCAAAATAAAATTTAAAAATATCATAGAGTCTTTTAGTGCAAAGACAGCATGGGTTCTGAAGGTGAAATGTAACATGGGTGAATTTTGCTGTTTAAGAATTGGATCAATATACGTAAGAGATGTTAATTTATAATTTGCTTTAAGTTTTTGACAAATACTGAAAAGCTCTGATATCCAATCACCAAACAACTTTTAATCATCATTCAGTTAGGAAAATCTTTTATCAATTATCTAAAGATTAATGATGTCTGAACATTCAATGATTTTTTTTAACCTTCCCAAGCCTCCATATTTACATTCTACTGACATATGTGGGGAGTTTCAGAAAACTAGAAATTAAGTTTATCTGTGACTTCCACCATTACCACTTATAAATTCTCTCCATCCCACAAACCTTGAATTCCTTACTGCCTATTGTAGATAAATAACACCCCCAGAATAATGTGCTCTCATCTTGTGTTACTATCACCCATCCTTGAGCTTATTCCATTTTGTTCCTTTCTCTACTACCTTCTCCTTACCATGCCTTTTGAAACTTCTTAGCAAGCTCTTCTCTTAAGTAATTGATACCTGTATTCTGTTAATTTGTAGGTATTAGTAGGAATTGAAGCTATTCTTGGAGAAAATACTATTCTTAGAATAATCTGTTAATATATAATTATTTATTACATTCTTAAGCATATTAATATAAAAAAGGATTCTGTATCTCCAACTACCTTATTACCTTAGTATTTGTTTTATAAACTATTGATGATCTACACAATGATTGTTTTTAAGTTGTCAAAATTTGGAGTTAACAAAATACTTTAGTTCTCTGTTGACATTGTAGCACAGAAACTTTTCACTTGTCATTGAAAATTCAATTTGATTTCTCACATGAACCTTGTGTTGATATTTAGATTGTATTAACAGGATTAAAAATGTTAGAACATATTTAGTTTAGGACATTTCTCTAAATTTTTTTTCCTTAAATCATTTTTTTCTCTAGGCTTCTTTTATTTTTTTCAAAGTAATATGCTCATTTTACTCTTCATTTATAGACTTTTCACATCTCATGGTTCAGAATGTTAGAGTTCATTTTTCTTTTGCAACTCTATATAGTTCTAATTCTTCTGAAACAAATTAACACTAAACATTA
This sequence comes from Manis javanica, assembly GCF_040802235.1. NCBI lineage: Eukaryota > Metazoa > Chordata > Mammalia > Pholidota > Manidae > Manis > Manis javanica. The sequence goes on from NC_133161.1 coordinate 73,818,339, forward strand.
GGTGAAAATAAACTTGGGAGCTACAATAAAATATATGTTTCAGATTTTCAGTAAGTATAGCTTTTTAATGCCAAGATCATGGATTGAGGTTTCATTTAGTTTACCAGGAATATTAAAATTTTACTCTGGCTTTTGGTTTAAAAAGTCAAACCGTATGCCTTCCTGTCTTTTCAATATTTTAAAAGGCAGAAGATGATTTTCTTAAAGAATGTATTGTTTTAGAACTGTTTACATTTTTCTAAAGAATCTAAATACTGACCCAACCTAAAAAAGCATAGATTGAGGCAGTCACAAGATTTATTCAGCTTATATAGCAGAACTCCTTCTATTCAGTCTGACCTAACGTTTTATAAAAAGTATTTTAACAAAACATACTAGCAGATCACAGTTTTTCATATTATTTCTTTAATATCTCTGAAATAATTGACTGTTACAAGTTTATTCATTGTTAGCATACATGTATGGCTATAGGCATATCTCTGAGACACCGCAAAGTTGATTCTAAACCACTGCAATAAAGTGCTTATCTCAATAAAGTGAGTCAAGTAAATTTTTTTGTTTCCAAGGCATATAAAAGTTACTTTACACTTTACTCTATTAAATGTGCAATAGCATTATGTCTAAAATGTACATATCTTAATTTAAAAACACTTTATTGCTAATATATGCCATCATCTGAGCTTTTATCAAGTCATAATCACTAATCACAGATGACCATAACAAAAATAATAATGAAAAAGTTTGAAATATTGTGAGAATTTCCAAAATGTGACACAGACACAAAGTTAGGAAATGCTGGTGGGAAAATGGCACTGATAAGACTGCTTTACACAGGGTTGGCACAAATGTTCAATTTCTTTTTCAAAAAGGAAATGCAGCCTCTGTTAGGCACAATAAGGCAAAGTGCAATAAAACAAAGTGTGCCTGTTTGCACATCCATCCTTGCTCCTCTCCAAAGGCACATGCCCTTGGAGGACAGTGTATTCCAGGAATGACTGTCTTTCTGGGAAGTTACCTTATTCATCTAATTACACAGAAATTCATCCATGAGGAGGATCAAACTTGGTGAAATAAATGAGAACATACAGAAACACAGGTGTCTGGTTCTTCATGACCGAATCATACTGCATCATGCATTAACTGTGCAAAGAAACTTTTACCCCATATTAGAAACCTAAGCCTAAATCTTGTATGGGATCCTGTATTAGGCTGTTCTACTTTTTGTATCTACAGGAACTATATTCACTGTAAATGTAATATTGGAAGAAATCGTGCAGGGGCATCCCATAGAAAAATTAATTTATAAGTTATAAATGTAACAAATATGCAAAACTTCCATGAAACAGCAAAGAATTTCTAAACATTCAAGTCATGACTCTTTATTTTGCTACAGGGAAAGATGATAATACTTTTATCAACATACATAAGAAGTCAGTGATGAAAAAAGTGGTTCCCCATCCCCCCCACAAAGATCAATGATTGGATAGTTTTCCATGAAGAAAAATATATCCAAAAGATCTCTAGAGCCCACTTAGGAAATTTTAGCAACACCATGGAATAAAAACAAAACAAAACAAAAAACAGAATAATCACATAGACAAGGATGATAATTTCATTTCTCCAGCATCATCACATCTCCCAAGCTGTCACTGTTCATTGTCAAGGAGGAACTTCCCAGATATAAAGAGCTCCTCTCATCAGAAAAGGAAGAGTGGGGTAAACAGCCAGCCTTTCAGTGCAGAGGCCCTCCTTTGGTTTCATACCACCCAGACTGGCAAAGCTGAGAAGTGTAGTAACAGCTAGAAACAAGGGAGCAAAGCAGACACTATTAGCAGACACACAGAGGGAGTGTTGGTAATTCACAGAGATCTGCTCTGCAGACAAACACAGCAGCTTCTGTCACTGACAGCGACCAGCCAGTACAGCCTCTATGGACCCCATTCAGACATCACCAATGTTTGGCCCACAGGCATTTATGTTTGCTAATGCCAGCCATCTCAGTGGCTGCCTGCCCTTTCAGCTTTGCCCCAGCATGCCCCAGCATGGCTGCTCTCACCAGTCTCCACTGCAGTGTGCATGCCCAGGGAAGGAGAGAGCAGCCATGGGAGAGCACACAACATCCAGGACCTCCAGAGCTACTTGTAGGCCTAGATCAGGCCCTTCCTCCTCTTGCTGGCCAGTACCACCATGCTGTAACTAGCCTCTCCATCTGTGCACTTGCATGCTCCCTAGCATGGCCCTTGTCACCTGCCTCTGCTGTATTGTGCACAGCCAGGGTTAGAGTGTGCAGCCAGAAGAGAGTACACTGACAGCCAGGGTCTCTGAAGATGCCAGTGAGCCCATAGATAGCCCTGACCTTGCTACCTGCTCTGGCTCCAATCACTATGAATGTGTCTGTAACTGGCTTCTGCCATATACGGAATTCATCACTACAGCTGGCCCATGCTGCTGAGTATATGAAAACCACTAGCTCTGGTCACCATCACTCCCTGCCATGGTTCCTATTTACTGAACTTAGAACACCACTTAGGACTCCAACAGCCCTTGCAGCCACTATGAACACTCCACACTGCTCATTAAGGACAATAAAGTTTTGATACTGAGGACCTCTGTGGACTGAGTCAAAGAGACATTACACTGCCCCTGGATCAGGTGCCACCATATACCCCTGCACTTAGTGTCCTACACAACTGAACCTGGGGCCACAGCATGATATGGGGTGCTTCCATCCACAGGTGAAAGACTTCCCTTAACAAAGTCAGTCCATAAAGTCTGGAAGAGGTGACTACTTCTTCAAATGTGCAGGCATCTACACAACTCTAGGGATCACACAGAAACATAGAGACAATTAACATCAGGAATGTAATACAACAACAAAAGTTCAATGAAGAGAAAAAGACATAAAAAAGAACCAAAAGGAAATTATTGAGGTAAGGAATACAGTGATTGAATTGAAGAATTCAGTAGACAACTTCAAAAGCAGTTTTGAGCAAGCAGATGAATCTAGCAGTAAACTAGAAGACATATCAAATAAAATGATCCAATCTGAGGAACAAAAAGAAAAAAGGAATGACAAGGAATGAAGAAAGCCTACGGGAATTGTGGATGCCATCAAAAGAAATAATATATATATTATTAGAATCTCAAAAGGAGAAAAGAGGGGGAAAGGAGTAGGAAGCTTATTTAAAGAAATAATAGCTGAGAACTTCCCAAACGGGGGAGAGGTATGGACCTGTAAGTTCATGGATCTATTAAGTCACCTCAAATTTGAATCTAAAATGCTTTTCTTCAAAATAAATAATAAAACTGTCTAAAACTAAAGACAAAGAGAATTTTAAAACAGCAAGAGAAAAGAAAAATGTTTTCATACAAGGGAACCCCAATATGGTTATCAGCAGATTTCTGAACAGAGACCTTGCAGGCCTGGAGAAAATGGGACGATATAGTCAAAGTGCTAAAAAGAACCTCCAACGAAAAATTGTTTACCCATCAAAGTTAAACTTCATAATTAAAGGAGAAGTAAAGATTTTCCCTAATAAACAGAAGCTGAGGGAATTCTTCACTACAAAATCAACCTTACCAAAAATGTTGAAAGGTCTTCATGTTGAAACAAAAGTTTGCTAATTAATAACATGAAATATGAAGATATACAAAACTGGTAAAGGTAAGCAAACTTCAGATTCAGAATACTCTAAATGTAATATGGTGATGTGCTAATTACTTAAATCTAGAATAAAGGCAAAAGGACAAAAGTAATACAACAAACTTTGATAAAAACATAAAAGGCAGAGTAAAAAGTTTTAGTATGTAAGGTTAAATTATTGGTATACAATAGACATGTTTATATGATTTTTCTGTAAGGATCATGGGAAATAGAAAGCAAGAATCCTTTGTGTATGAGGTTACATATATGCAAGATAAAGAAAAGGGAATCAGAACATACAATTGCGGCAAACCATATACCTGATAAGGGGTTAATACCCAATATATAAAGAACTCAAACAACTTAAAATCAAAAGTAAAAAATTACTAACACTTTAAAAACAAACGGGCAGAGGAACTACATAATATTTTTCCAAAGAAGCCATCTGAATGGCCAACAGCTACATTAAAAGCTGTTCAATATCACTACCATTAGGGAAATGAAAATCAAAACCACAGAGAGCTATCACTCACACCTGTTAGAATAACTGTTATCAAAAAGACTAGAGATAATGTGTTGTTGAGGGTATGAAGGAAAGTGAATCCTGTTCTGATAGCAGGAGGGAAAATTGGCAGAGCCACTATAGAAAACAGTATGGAGATTCCTCAAAAAATTAAACATAGAACTATCATGTGATCCAGCAGTCTCACTTCTAGGTATATATCCACAGAAAATGAAATCAGGATCTTGAAGAGATATCTGAACTCCCATGTTCACTGCAGCAGCATTTATAGTTGCCAAGATTTACAACAACCTGTGTCTGTAAATGGATGAATGGGTAAAGATTTGGTGTGTGTGTGTGTGTGTGTGTAATCACCTAAACTACAGATCTTACAATATTAAACCAAACTCATCCCAGTAACATCTAATTAGAACAAAAGAAGAAAAAAGTTATTGTGGTCCAGGATTGGTAATCCTTTTTTTTTTCACTTTCACACCCTTTTAGCCTACTTTAATCTAGAACAGTTCTTCAGTCTTTTTTTTTCTTTCATATTTTTAACAGTTTTGAAGAGACAGCACGTTATTTTGTAGGATGTCCCATAAATGGGTTTATTCTTCATGGTCAGATTCAGGTGATTCATATTTGGCAGAGTTACCATAAAAGAAATGTTGTGTCATTTTTCAGTGCATCTTGTCAGGAGGCACATATCCTGTCTTCTTCCTACTTATGACAACTTTAATTACATAGTTAAGGTGGTGTCTGCCAGGTGTTTCTATTTTTGCTTCAGTAATTTATAAGCATTTCTTGGGGAGATAATTAAAAACTGAATCTTGTTCCTCATCAAACTTTACTCATTTGTTTTACATTCATTTATGATCTCTTTCTCAATTAATTAGTTTGCTAATAGCCAAAATGTGTTTTCTAGCTGCATTTATAAGTTGTAATTCACTAGAGGGAGAGAGAGAAAGGATATATACATAAATACTAACTAAAATCCAGTATTTGTTAAATAGTTTTAAAAAATCTTTAGTCTTACAATAAATATACAAGCAAAGAAATTGAAAACAGTAATCAAAAAAACTACCCAAGAACAAAACCCCGGGGCCGGACGGATTTACCTCGGAATTTTATCAGACACACAGAGAAGACATAATACCCATTCTCCTTAAAGTGTTCCACAAAATAGAAGAAGAGGGAATACTCCCAAACTCATTCTGTGAAGCCAACATCACCCTAATACCAAAACCAGGAAAAGACCCCACCAAAAAAGAAAATTACAGACCAATATCCCTGATGAATTTAGATGCAAAAATACTCAATAAAATATTAGCAAACAGAATTCAACAGTATATCAAAAGGATCATACACCATGACCAAGTGGGGTTCATCCCAGGGATGCAAGGATGGTACAACATTCGAAAATCCATCAACATCATCCACCACATCAACAAAAAGAAGGACAAAAACCACATGATCATCTCCATAGATGCTGAAAAAGCATTTGACAAAATTCAACATCCATTCATGATAAAAACTCTCAGCAGTATTTGTTAAATAGTTTTAAAAAATCTTTAGTCTTACAATAAATAGTCAAAAACTATTCCAAATGTACGTGTGTTTAAAGTTCTACTTCTGATTAGGATGTAGAATATTGCAAAGGATTCCACAGTGCTAAATGTAAAATATGGGTAACATATGCAATCAGATGCTCCTAAGGTAAATTTCATCAGCAAGCTAAGGACACAAAACAGTAAGTTGAAATAAATTTCAAATGAGAGGAAGAAGTAACAGACATAAAAGCAAGTAGAAGAAAAGAAGTAAAAATTTCCTTAAAAGTCAAATGTGAACCTGCCTGATAATTTAGAACCACCGGGAATTCTAGACACAACAGAAGTTAGCACCTATTTGATATGTTTGGGGGGTCTCAGAAGGAAGATTAGGGACAGAAAAGAGACAGAAGTGGCATGCCTTAGTAGCATAGACAAGCAAACAGTAACTGAATGCTATTGGGTAAGCCAGAGCTTGTTTGGTGTCCTGGACCTTTCTCTCATATGAAGTAAAAGATGGCTATTCCTGGTGGAATGATGATAATCCCTTCTACCCTCTCCTTCCTCCTTCTCTTACTTGGAGATAATTACAAGCAATGGACATTTTTTTAATGTGTAAAGGTCAAGAAACTACTTGTACCTAGGATTCTTTGATAATATAATGCACAGTTCTGCTATTCCTGAAAAAAGACTGGGGAACTCTTATGCCCAAAGTTCTTCACAAGGAAAAAGTAAGAAAAGGTGGACAAACTTCACTCCTGGCATTCAGATGCAGAAGGTAAGAGGAAGCATGAAGGTAGTACAGGAGACATGATAAAAATGTCCCTATTCTCACAATGAACCTCTCCATGAGCTAAGCAAACCAATGAGAGTCTCTGGGGGAGACTTAACATTGAAACCCTCTCTGTTTCAGGCATACTTGAGCCTATTAACATTGAGGTTTGAGCAGGAACAGTAAGAAAAACATTCGTGTATCCTAAAATTCACACTAGTCAAAGTAACAAGAGTCCAGTGTTGGAGAAATTTGAAGTGTATTTTTTTCTTTAAGGAAACTATAGCAAAAACAAAACCTAAATCCAAAAGTAACTCTTGACTAATTTCACTCAACCTTCCACACTAATTGCCTAAAGAAGAAGAGGTGGGCCTATTTCTGTTTTTAAATACTATTAACTCAGTTTCATACAATTCCTTTAATTACCATTTCTACAATTTTTTTCCAAAATTTGAGATGTAAAATGCAAGGTTGGGGGGAAGACCCACTGTTATGAGATAAACTAATCCACAGAACTACACCCTGAGATAGCTTGGATATTTTAAATATACATATATTTATTATGAATAATATATTTAAAAGTACAGCAAAAAGTATGGACAACACGCATGAACAGATGTGCAATTTCACCAGACAATTGAAAACAAAAAACAAACTCAAGTAATAAAAAAGGCTATTATAGGTTTAGTATTCCACTGACAGGTTTATCGGCAAAATGGACATACTGCAGGAAGGATCAATGACACTGAAGATAGTTTAATAGAAATTATCTAAATTGAAGGACATGAAGAAAAAAAATGGTAAGTGACCAGATTATTCAAAATGAGATATTGTCAAACCTAACACATGTAGAATTGGTATTTCAGAAAATAAACAAATTGAAAACAGGACAGAACTATTTTAAGAGATGATAGCCCAGCATTTTTTCAAGATTAATGAAAAACAACAAATCACAAGAAGAAGCTCAACAAAATCCAAAAAGGTTGAATCTAAAGGAAATCATACTGGGGCATACGATAGCGAAATGGCTGAAAACAGAAGATTAAGAAGGAAATCTTAAAGGTACACTGTGAGGAAACAAAGATTAGATTGTCAACAGAAGTCTTATGAGACACAATGCCAGCCAGAAGACAATGGCATGGCATCTTTAAAAATGGAAAAAGCAAGTAAAGGCCCTGTAAATCAAGAATTATATAACAAGTAAAATTATATTTCAAAAGTGAAGGACAAAATAGTATCAGGTGAAAAACTTCTGGGAGAATTAATTTCCAGGAGACCTGGTTGACAAGAAATGTTAAAAAAAGTTTTTCAGGGAGAAGCAATATGATATCAGATAGAAATATAAGTCCACACACAAAAAGAATAAAAGTGGGAGAATGGAAAATATATGGGTGTATTTGAAATGCAATGCTTGTGAGTAAATAATATAAAAGATGATTGAAACAAAAGAGTAATAACACATTATAGGATATGTCATGAAGAGAAATAAAATACATGACACTAACACCAAGAATGAGAGGAAAGATATAAAACATAGTGTGGTCAGTAATTTGAAGGGTCATTGTGGTAAGTTAAAAATAAATTTTAGAGATTCTATAGACACAGCTATTAAAAATAAAACAAGAAGGAGTAGTTTAAAAGCCAGTGAGTTAAACAGATTAAAAAAACACTCAAAAATTAAAAGGAAATATATGGCAAATAGCAAATATGAAAATGGATGTTAATTTAACAATATCAAATTTTTAAATTAAATATAAACTAGCTAAACACTAATTCAAAAGCATAATTATCAGACACAGTAAAATAAATACCTCAGTATATGCTGTCTACAAGGAATTCACTTTAAATTAAAAAACAGATTAAATGTGAAAAATGGAAAAATATATACCTTGCAAATACTAATCATAGGAAAGATGGAGTGGCTTTGTTGACATTAGGCAAACTAAGCTTTTGATAAAGAAATATAGTCAAGGATGAAAGGAACATTACACAATGACAGAAAATAATTTATGAATTAAAAACAAGTTTCCTAGGTGTATATTGAAGATGGTAGTAGGAGAGGTGAGACAGAGGCTTCCTCCTAAAACCACATGAAATATGAAAAATAGTTCATATGACTAATCCTGAAAGAACAACAGGAAAGAGGGCTGTGGCAGACTGCATACACCTGGAGAAAAGAATAAACCTCACGGAACAGGGCAATGTACTAAAGCCATGGCCTGGTGGGACCCAAGCCCTTGCCGCACCCCAGTTCACCAGTGGGAGGAAGAAAAATGGAGCATGGAGGGAGTGGAGGCCTGGGAATGCTGAATACCTAACTCCGGAGATCTGCTCTGGGAGCACAAACCTACATTTCATGGTGCTTTCATGGTATGCTCTTGATTAGGGGGTTGGAAAGCTAAGACAGGCAGAATACCTGGAGAGAATGAGATTACAGCTGCTTTTGAAAAGCAGGGATCCACATCCAGCTGCTCTGGGACAAAAGAAAGGTGGGTAGTCTGAGAGACTTCCTAACAGCAAGAGGGCTGCTAAAGGGACAAGGATTGCACAGAGCTTACTGCTCAGGAGAAAGGACAGGTAGACAAAATTTTCCAGGTGCACTCTGCCCAGGTGGTTGGGAACTTTCTTGATTTTCAGTCACTCCAGCTCCCTGAGTGGCTACACAGCTCGAAGGACCCCCTCCATGATACGCAGTCTACCTGTGCCATTCTCCCAGCCAGCCCCACCTGGATTACAACACGGCAAACCCCACCCTGGTGTTAGGCCATCCAGAAGGAAGACCTGTCTACAGCAACTGCAAACACAAAGCCTAGAGGCTTATACCTGTGTGCTCGGCCCACTGGTTCTGGCAATGGAGGTAGGCATAGCAGCCGGGAAGCAGGAAACAGCTCTTTCCTCATGCCAGCCACCAATACTGCTCCCCTGTGACCCTCGACATTGCTTCAGGGGCTGAACAGCTCCAGAGAGCAGAGCTTCTGGACACTAGAGGGAGCCATATACAAATATGAAATGCCAAAGAAACCTGGTACAATGTAAAATTATGAATACAACACCTGAGAAAGATTGAAATGAAATCGACCTCATGAAGTTTACTGAAAGGGATTTCAAAATAAAAATCATTAACATGCTCATGGAGGTACAGAAAAATATTAAAGAACTTAGGAATGAATTTCAGTCAGAGATCCAATCATTGAAGAGCACAATGGAGGTCACTAAAAGCAGATTAGATATGGTGGAGGAGATGATAAATGAAATAGAAATTAGAGAAGAGGAATACAAAGAAGGTGATGCACAGAGAGGAAAAACAATCTCTAGGAATGAAAGAATATTGAGAGAACTGTGTGACCAATCCAAAAGGAACAATATCCCCATTACAGAGGTACCAGAAGAAGAAAAGAGAGAAAAAGGCATAGAAAGTGTCATTGAGGAGGTAATTGCTGAAAACGTCCCCAATCTGGGGAAGGGGATAGTCTTTCAGGCCATGGAGGTGCACAGATCTCCCAATACAACTGACCCAAGGAAGACAACACCAAGACATATAGTAATTAAAATGGCAAGATCAAGGATAAGGATAAACTATTAAAAGCAGTCAGAGAGAGAAATAAGATCACATACAAAGGAAAGCCCATCAGACTATCATCAGACTTCTCAGCAGAAACCTTATAGGCCAGAAGAGAGTGGCATGATGTATTTAATGCAATGAAGCAGAAGGACCTTGAACCAAGAATATTTTATCTGGCAAGATTATCATTTAAATTTGAAGGAGGGATTAAACAATTTCCAGAGAAGCAAAAACTGAGAGAATTTACCTCCCACAAACCATATATACAGTATATTTTGGAGGGACTGCTATAGATGGAAGTGTTCCTAAGGTTAAAAGCTGTTACCAGAGGTAATAAAACCACAATAAAAAAGTAGAACAGTTAATTACCAAGTAAATGCAAAATTACATCAACTATCCCCAAAGTCAATCAAGGGATAGACAAAGAGTAAAGAATATGATACCAAATATATAAATAATGGAGGAGGAAGAAAAAGAAAGAGGAAAAAGTAACCTTTAGATTGTGTTTGTAATAGCATAGTAAGTGAGTTAAGTTAGACTCTTAAATAATAAAGAAGTTAACCTTGAACCTTTGTTAAACAGGAATAAAAGCCTGCAATGGCAACAAGTACATACCTATGATAATCACCCCAAATGTAAGTGGACTGAATGCACCAATCAAAAGACATAGAGTCACTGAATGTATAAAAAACAAGACCCATCTATATGCTGCCTACAAGAGACTCACTTTAAACCCAAAGACATACACAGACTGAAAGTAAAGGGATGGAAAAAGATATTTCATGCAACTAATAGGGAGAAAAAAGCAAAAGTTGCAGTACTTGTATCAGACAAAATAGACTTCCAAACAAAGATAGTCACAAGGGACAAGGACATTACATGATTAAGGGGTCAATCCAAAACAAGAAGATATAACCATTATAAATATCTATGTTCCAAACACAGGAGCACCTATATATGTGAAACAAATACTAACAGAATTAAAAGGGGAAATAGAGTGCAATGCGTTCATTCTAGGAGACTGCAACACTCACTCACTCTGAAGGACAGATCCATCAGACAGAAAATAAGTAAGGAGACAGAGGCACTGAACAACACATTAGAACAAATGGACCTAACATACATCTACAGAACTCTACACCCAAAAGCAGCAGAATACACATTCTTTTTAAGTGCACATGTAACATTTTCAAGAATAGATCATATACTTGGGCACAAAAAGAGCCTCAGTAAATTAAAAAAGATTGAAACTGTACCAACCATTTTCTCAGACCACAAACGTATGAAACTAGAAATAAATTATGCAAAGAAAATGAAGAATCCCACAAACACATAGAGGCTTCACAACATGATCCTGAATAACCAATGGATCAATGATCAAATAAAAACAGAGATCAAGCAATGTATGGAGACAAGTGACAACAATAATTCAACACTGCAAAATATGTGGGATGCAGCAAAGGCCATGCTAAGAGGAAAGTATATTGCAATAGAGGCCAACCTCAGAAAAGAAGAACAATCCCATATGAACACTCTAAATTCACAGTGAATGAAACGAGATAAAGAAGAACATATAAGGCCCAAAGTCAGTAGAAGGAGGGACATAGTAAAGATTAGAGCAGAAATAAATAAACTCGAGAAGAATAAAACAATAGAAAGAATCAATGAAAGCAAGAGCTGGTTCTTTGAAAAAATAAACAAAATGGATAAACCCCTAGCCAGACTTATCAAGAAAAATAGAGAGTCTACACACATTAACAGAATCAGAAATGGGAAAGGAAAAATAACTACAGACACCACAGAAATACAAAGAATTATCAGAATACTATGAAAAATTATATGCCAACAAACTGGATAACCTAGAAGGAATGGACAACTTTCTAGAAAAATACAACCTTCCAAGGCTGACCCAGAAAGAAACAGAAAATCTGAACAGACCAATTTACTAGCGACAAAATTGAATTGGTAATCAAAAAACTACCTAAGAACAAAATGCCTCTCTCAGGTGGCTACACCACTGAATTTTATCAGACATTTAGTGAATACCTAATAACCATCATCCTTAAAGTTTTCCAAAGAGTAGAAGAATAGGGCATACGTCCAAACTCATTCTATGAAGCCAGCATCACTCTAATACCAAAACCAGGCAAAGACACCACAGAAAAAGAAAATCACAGATCAATATCCCTGGTGAACATAGATATAAAAATACTCAACAAAATATTAGTAAACTGAATTCAAAACTACATCAAAAAGATCATCCATCATAATCAAGTAGGATTTATTCCAGAAATGCAAGGATGGTACAACATCAATAATCCATTAACATCATCTACCACATCAACAAAAAGAAGGACAAAAACCACATGATCATCTCCATAGAAGCTGAAAAAGCATTTGACAAAATTCAATGTCCATTCTGATAAAAACTCTCAACAAAATAGGTACAGAGGGCAAGTATCTCAACATAATAAACGCTATATATTACAAACCCACAGCCAACATTATACTTAACAGTGAAAAGCTGAAAGTTTTTCCATTAATATTGGGAGCAAGACAAGGATGGCCATTCTCCCTACTTCTATTCAACATAGTACTGGAGGTCCTAGCCACAGCAATCAGATAACACAAAGAAATAAAAGGCATCCAGATTGGCAAGGAAGAAGTCAAACTGTCACTGTTTGCAGATGACATGATATTGTACATAAAAATCTCTAAAGAATCCAGTCCAAATCTACTAGATCTAATATCTGAATTCAGCAAAGTTGCAGGATACAAAATTAATATGCAGAAAGCAGTTGCATTCCTATACACTAATGATGATCTAGCAGATAGAGAAATGAGGAAAACAATTCCACTCACAGTTGCACTAAAAAGAATAAAATACCTAAGAATAAACCTAACCAAGCAAGTGAAAGACCTATACTCTGAAAACCAAAAGACACTCGTGACAGAAATTAAAGAAGATACCAATAAAAGGGAACACATCCCACACTCAATGATAGGAAAAATTAATATTGTCAAAATGGCCATTCTGCCTAAAGCAATCTACAGATTCAATGCAATCCCTACCAAAATACCAACCACATTCTTCAATGAACTAGAGCAAATCATTCTAAAATTCATATGGAACCCAAAAGACCCTGAATAACCAAAGCAATCCTGAGAAGGAAGAATAAAGCTGGGAGTATTATGCTCCCCAACTTCAAGCTCTACTACAAAGCCACAGTGATCAAGACAATTTGGTACTGGCACAAGAACAGACCCATAGACCAATGGAACAGACTAGGGAGCCCTGACATAAACCCAACCATATATGGTCAATTAATATACAATATAGGAGCCATGGACATACAATGGGGAAATGACAGCCTCTTCAACAGATAGTGTTGGCAAAATTGGACAGCTATATGTAAGAGAATGAAACTGGATCATTGTCTAACCCCATACACAAAAGTAATCTCAAAATGGATTAAAGACTTAAATGTAAGTCATGAAACCATAAAACTCTTAGAAGATAACATAGGCAAAGATCTCCTGAATATAAGCATGAGCAACTTCTTCCTGAACACATCTTCTTGAGCAAGGGAAACAAAAGAAAAAATGAACACATGGGACTACATCAAACTAAAAAGTTTCTGTATGGCAAAGGACACCATCAGCAGAACAAAAAGGTATCCT